>NC_057798.1:130613169-130613756 GCF_018294505.1 Triticum aestivum
GATAGCGAGGGCCTCATCCAGGGCGTCCCAGTGTGCATCCTCCTCGCGCTTGCTCTCCTCCAAGGCACGCTGCATCGCTGCCTCCGAAGAGGCCTGGTAGGCCGCCGCCTCCTTCTCCTACTCTGGTGGCGGCGGCACATAGCCGGGGTTGAGCTACACGCCATCGCGGCAGGCCACGTCGTGCTCTACCATGAACTAGACCTCCCAGTGGGGGGAGTCCGACGTGTAGGCAGGCAGGCGACGCTACTTCGGCGTAAGGAGGGCGCGACACCGAAAGCACCTCCTCTGCGTGCGCCCGCGGCGACCGTGGCACCGCCGACACGGGGATGCGGTGCGGGTCCAGATGCCAGTTCTGGGGCAGGTTAACATCCGGATACGGCAGCGGCTGGCAGTAACTGCTAGTGCCAACACGCTTGGTGCACCGGGATGTACAACCTTTCCCGTGGCCCGCCGTGTGGAGCAGCCGCCCATGGCGGCGGAGGAGGCGCGTGGAACGAGCAGACACCAGGGATGGAGCTTGCCCTTGCCCTTGCCAAAGAAACCCATGGCTAGGGTATTGGTTTCGCCGCGCGAGGGAGCAAGCCTGG
>NC_057798.1:130614088-130620133 GCF_018294505.1 Triticum aestivum
GACGACGGCCCGGTGCACCACTACTAAGCGAGCCCAAGGTAGGTGGCTGCGTTTAATACGACCTCGGGCAATGGTTGGGCGACTGACAGGTTGGCCGCAGTGGACACTGAGCGGACACGCGACGCGCCTGTCTCGTGTCCGCGTGGAGTCAAACCGGATGCAAATTTGGGACTGAAATGTGTCCAGCCGAACACTGAGCGGATGCTTTTTGGGTTTGGGCCGGCGCGTTGGGCCATTGTTTTGTTCTGTTCTGACGCAAACGGACACGCGCAGATCATTTGGGCCGCCGGAGTTGCTCTTAGGTGGCAGCGGCTGCTAGAGGAGAGACTTCCAACTTCCAAGTTTTTTTTGAATTAACCACATATATATTCATTAGACAAACGTATTACAAAGAGTACCTATGTGATCATTACAAAGAGACATGCATAGATGTCTTACAATATCGCACCAAAGACTTCACAACAAATTAAACTAGAATTTCACTTCGGCAGAATTTGGTGCCACACCAAAACGTCGCCCACCATCGTCCTCCTCCGTCACCGAGGCAACGTTAAAGAAAGATGGGAACTGTCATCATACCAAGATCTGGAGGAACACCTTTGCATACAAGGATGCTTTTCGAGTCGATGAACCGGACCACCGCAAGCAACGAGAGCGAGGCTTTGTGGCACGTCGGCCGGGGTTCTTTCCCGTGTCCGCTAGATCTCAGTGCCTTCAACTTCATCTGACGCGATCGAAGAAGAGGAACGTCGCTGCATGCCGCCATCTACGCCCCCCACGTCAAGACATCAAAACACAATAGCAATAGCCGACACCAACACCACCGTGGGGAGTGTCATGTGCTGATCATCAGACACAAATCTTACCGGATCTGAAGACCGACAAGAAAACAGAGCCACCCGCTCCCTGGCTCTGCCCATTAAAACATCACCAAAATAGAGGAAGAACAGAAACAAATTATTTCGACGCGGTGCCATCTTCATCATTGATGCAGCACCTATGAAAACAAACTACCTTTTTGAATTTTTGTAACTCTATTGTATAGAAAGCAGTTTCACTTCTTCCTGGTTGGATAGCTTAACACTAGGTGCACATTGCATCTTGTGGAGATAGAATGGATATGTCTATGTAAACACCCTATTTATATAGATATATGAAAATGCAGTAGGGTTTTTCGCCCTACTGTCAAGTTTCTCAAAAAAAAAAAAAAACTACGCCTATACCTCTACCAGAGAGAAACTGGAATGGTCCCCGCCCGCTCCCGTCACAGGAGCGGCAGACGGAGACGGACGAGGACCCAGCGCGTCGCCGGTGTCGAGGAAGCGGCAGGAAAGTCGCCTCCTGATTGCCGCTGTTGCGTGTGCTTGGAAGTTGGAATGCACGATCCTTTCATTTGCTTGAAGCCTTCAAGTTTTTTTCTCCATGAAAACTGCAGCAGCGAAAAGTACGTTTTCACGTTGGTGTTACGTAAAGCTGCGGAGAGGACGTTCGCCCAGAGTAAGCTGATACAAGAAAACTAAAATCAGTTATGCCGCTAAAACCCTAGTGTACCACTCCAAGAATGGTCGCCGCCCCCCTCCGCGCACCACCATGCTGCTCCGCCGCCTCCTCCACCCCTCCCACCACCTCCGGCGCGGCCTCCAGACCCTGACCACGACCACCAACGCCGCCGCCGCCGCGCCCTCGGCCCCGCATCCTCTCTCCGCCCCTCTCCCATTTCGCCGCCTCCCCGCCCGCCTCCTCTCGCCGCGGCTCCTCTCCACCTCCGGCGGCGACGACGACACCAGAAGACCGTGGGCCTTCACGCAGGACTCCGGAGATCCAGACCCCTTCGCCGATGTGGACCCCGCCGCCGCCGTCCCCGGCGAAGCGCCGCTAGGGTCGAGCGCCGTCGTCGAGGACCCGTGGTCGAAGGACTTCCGCGCGGAGGACAGCGACAAGGCCGACGTGTTCGAGGAGATCTACAAGGATGCGGCCGCGGCAGCGCCTACCGCGAGGAAGGCGGCCCTGGCCGAGCCGTGGGCGTGGGATTTGGAGGGTGAGAAAGACGATCCGTTCGCCGCGAGAAAGGATGCGGCCGCGGCAGCGCGGCCTACCGCGAGAAAGGCGGCCCCGGCCGAGCCGTGGACGTGGGATATGGAGGATGAGAAAGACGATCCCTTCGCCGCGGCTGTGCTTGATGTGGGGGTCGAGGGGATCGCGGATGAGGGTGCCCAGATCGAGGAGCTCGTTGATGGGAAAGAAGAAGATGCGGAGCGTCAGCGGCAGGAGGACAAGGCGAGGGAGCAGCAGCTGATGGAGACTCTCAAAGGTGATCTAGAAATGCATATTATGTATATGTGCAGTTTGATTTCTCAGTACTCTGGTAACTAAATTGGGGTGCATGTGGTTCTGTTTATTGGTGCCGGATTAGTTAGGTGACTCTGCATATGGTTGTGTTTATGCGTGCACAATTAGTTAAAAGTAATTGACTGAATGCTGAAGTTGAAGATATAGGATCACAATCGTAATCATACTGGGTTCCTGCACTTGAACTGAAAGCTGCAAATACCATTTTACCGATATTCTTCTTTCTAGAGATGGGCCTGTGGACTGGGAACTTGTCAAGGCATGCCACATTTGCATATGGTTTAGGATGGCATTGGTTTCAATGCTTCTTAAGGTTAACTTGGGATCAAGTTTGATGTAAATGTTTGTCCCCAGTAGTGCTTGCCTGATGAGGCCATTCATTCATGTTGTAAACTGCCCATATGGGTGACTAGTTTATTTGCCACTTCTAATGATCATGAATTCATAGTGTTTGTTGTGCCTCTGCATGAGCGATTGGAGTACATCGTATGACCTTAGCTGCTGCGTGTGATGATTTTACAGATTTTTATTCTGGTTTGAGTAAGACTGTATGTGGGGATCAACAGTGCATGCTGATATAAGTAACACAGTGATAACTAGGGGTGCAATCGGCATCCTGCTTGTCCCAGAAACTTATCAATTAGCTCGTCACTTGCCTAAAATTAACACTACATTTGTATAATGGTATTGTCCGCTAGCCCGCCCCACTTGCATCCCTAGTGATAACAAAAGTTGTCCCTGGTTGCAGGTCCTGATCGTGCATTTGGGGATCTCATTTCTGCCTCTGGGATTACGGAGGAGATGATTGACAGTTTGATCCTCTTGAAGGATGCCAGGGGAATACCAGGATTGCCTCCTCTAAGTGAAATACAAGATAGAGCTATCCAGAAAATGAATGCAACATCAAGCAGGGCAGAAGTAGAACGCCAAATGCAAGAGGAAATTGCCAAGGCACGTGTGAGACAAGTTGATGAGAAAGGAAGGGCTTATGGTACAGGTAAAAGGAAGTGCAGCATTGCCCGTGTTTGGATTCAGCCTGGTGATGGCAAGTTTGTTGTCAATGACAAGCAATTTGATGCTTACTTCCCAATTCTGGACCATCGAGCTGATCTTCTTCGGCCATTTACTGTGACCAAGACGTTGGGGCTTTGGGACGTAGCTTGTACTGTGAAAGGTGGTGGTGTCTCAGGTCAGTTTCAAAACTTCAATGATCTTCTACAGGCAAGGCATATCCATTGTCATGTCAATATGAAAATGGTATTTTTACAATCATGTTAGAAGTAGTTATGCTGGATTTTATATGGATGCGCTCAGCACATGGTAGCATATGCATGTACTAATCCACGAGTTTTATGTACTGAAATGGGTCACATACTCATGCATAAACTAAGATATGCATGCTTGTGCAAAATTGCATCTTCACATGACACGTCAATATGCTATGACTGTGGCATGCATTCAACAATTTAAATCTATGTATGTATGTCTAGTTATGATTGGGTTCCAGGAGAAGTATTACATCTTTACAATTAATTTGTAGTAGAACCTAAAAGCTTAATCATGGAGTATATATTTCTTCATGCTGTTTCCAAGGATCCTAGAACTTGAAATATGGTTGCAAGTGTAGGTATAGAAGAACCAGTGTTCAACAATTCAACTCCGGTGCTGGACCCTTCCCCCTTCAACTGTTGTACTTTCTGTTGCACTCAAACTCTTCGAAATCGGGTTCCTTTTCTCTAAGTGCAGGTCAAGTTGGAGCTGTGCGCCTAGGAATCAGCAGAGCCTTGCAGAACTGGGAACCAGGACTACGCCCATATCTCAAAGCAGGTAAAAGCAGAATTAGAAACCAGGACTGCATTGCTAGGCTGAGAGAGTGTTGTAGCAATTGCTGTCCTTTCACATCCGCTCATGGTCTTCCAAAGTTACTGATGTCAGTCGTTTTTGCCCCAAACAGCTGGATACTTGACCAGAGATTCGCGTGTGGTCGAAAGGAAGAAGCCTGGAAAGGCAAAGGCAAGGAAGAGCTTCCAATGGGTCAAGCGTTAACAGGCAGGTCTGCCACTTTTTTTTGCACCTTGTCAATCAGAGACGGTGTCTGACTCTGTTCTCGTAATCGTGATGCTTCAGGTCAAAATTACCGTGCCTCTGGTGGCAGGTCCTCTGCTCTTTGTTGTGGATTTTCTAGTGAGCAGAGATCTGCATTCGCATTGGATGTGCTGTCACTTCGACGGAAGGCCCTTCCAAGCTTTGTACTCGGATATTCCAGTTTGCATCGGTCATGGAGTTCCTGAGACACCAAATATTCTGTGTTTTTTATGCTGATACAGCAAATTGATCAGGAAAAATGTCATTTTGACCCAAGATGCAGAAGATACTTAGCCATGAGCTGTTGCCTCCGAATAAAACCGGGCCGCCAACAATGTTCCTTTTCTCTATTCAGTTTCTTACAGGGGGATGACATGGCTGTATGTCAAATTAACGCAGCCGTTTTATTGTTAGCTAGTTCCATACTGTATTTCTCCTTCATGTTTGTCCATGCGTGCTGCACATGGATGATTTTTTTTTATGTTTACTTGATCTTCTCAATGTCACGGACCACTATAAACTCTTATAGTTCAAATTTGAACTAAAACCCCGACACTTATTTTGGGGCGGGGGGAGTAGCATAAAGATGTATTTGGAGCTGCCTGTTGCCGCGAAAAGGCCGATCGAGCAGTTTCCCGACCTGCATGTTTTTTTTGGAGCGCTCCAGAAAAGCTGCTGCGTGAGAGCCGCTTTTTGGAGTGGTATCAAAAACACTTACATTAGACGATTACTCCTTCGAAATACACCATAGCTGCTGATACGTAAGTAGAGTACGTAACATCTGAAATCAGGTTCATATACTACCACTTAAAATTTACTCGTACAAAAATATCCACTTCACAACTCCCTCTGTACCTAAATATATGGTGCTGGAGTAGCTGAACTCCAGAGACATATATTTCGGTACAGAAGGAGTAGAAATTAAGTAATGGTCATGTAAACTGCTGCCGAGACACCAAGGACTACAGCAGCACCACATGCAGCGTCCACCATTTTAAGTTGCTTGCTAAGCCTTCTATAATATTCGGCATCAGACCTGCACATGAAAAAGCAATTGTGTTAGGTAAGCCTTTCAATAAAGATTTTTTAAATTTTTGGGTATAATAATATTAATGTAAATAGGACTATCTAAGAGAAACTCTAGCGCTAGATTCGTTAAAGAAATCAAGGTTTGCCTGTAAAAAAGAAGGGAATGTTGCTTTGGTAGAAGACAGTGACAAGCGAGCCGCACCGGCAAGTTAAGCACGATCGGTCTCAGCAAGCTCAGACTGAGATACATGAAATACTAGTATACATGTATGTGCAAATGCACGCATTGGCTTCCCATTGGTGCATTACACAACCGCCAGCTCAAAACTCCGTCCCAAATCCCTCTGCGATGACGTGATTAGTATGCGCGCTACTGATGCTTATGGACGGGCTGCCAAGGCGGCTGAGACAGCCAGCTACGTACACGGTTGGACAACAACAGCAGCAAACATGTGGATTTTTCCAGCATTGACATCTGTGGCTGGTTCTAGAGAACAACAGTAGCTTGGCTGGTACTGATTATCTGTCGATGGTTCCGGAGAACAACAGTAAAAACTGGTACACTATATAGTAGTGTGTGTA
>NC_057798.1:130620710-130628355 GCF_018294505.1 Triticum aestivum
CGTCACCCGGGGTGAAGAATACTTATTCTTCACCCCAGCCAGCCCCGTGCGCACGTCTAACCAGCCCCATGCGCCGGAGTAAGAAAACTTGCATGCAACGTAGGAGCCCCATGCGCCGGAGTAAGAAAACTTGCATGCAACGTAGGAGCCCCATGCGCCGGAGTAAGAAAACTTGCATGCAACGTAAGATTACAACAGTGCTCACCGTGCCCCCACCTAACCAGCTATTTGCACCGAAGTAAGGAATCCTTGCATGCAACGTAAAATTACTACATTACCAACCGCGCTTCGCGTGCATTTTGTGACACCGTAAGAAAACATGCATGAGCGATGTAAAAAAAGAAATTCCATGCTAGCCTGTGCATGCGTGCCTCGAGTTCAGCAAATTGCTGGCCAACCTAAGAAAATTAGGAGTCCCAATGACAACCACCCATGAAGGGATATTTGCTGCTCGTGTAAGAAAATGGTAACCAGCGGAAGAAAAACAGGACTTGCGTTAAACCACAAATTGAACCAGCCAACATGAAAAAGATTGAGACCCGTTGTGAGAATTTGAGAGCTCACGTAAAAAGAATATCAGTAACACGCAGTATAATAATGAACTTTATCAACGCAATTATTTTATGTAAGATCTTCAACAAAGGTAGAAATTCTCGTATTTCTTATGTACATGTTCCTGAACACATAATGCATTTGTACTTTAATTAAGACGACCGATGTCTTGGCATGAGTAAATGTAAGAATTCATTTTTATCATGATACTTGACAATTGTAAAAAAATCATGATGCTTTACATCAAGAAGATGGAAGAATATACAGATTCGGAAAGCAAATAACTATGATTCATCTGTTTCTTCCAAGAAAGTACTTCCACTGACCACTTGGCTTTGTTTCCATGGGCTATTAGCTATTGTGTCCAGAGAAGATGGCATACCATCAAACCACGCATGAATTCACACCCAAAAAAGAAAGAAAACAATTCACACTGCAGCCACAATCTAGTGGACATCTAGCCAGATCAAGTGTTGTAGCCAGCTGAATCAAGATGGAGTCACTAAACAGGGATGCCTTAAAACTGGGACATAATGAGTTGGTATGTTTTGCTCATTTACCATCCACGACATCAAAAGCCTACAAGCGAAATAACCATGTTAAACTTACAAATCCTAAACTGACAATGATAAGAAGGGTTGGAAACATAAGGAAAGCAAGATCACATTATAAGTTTACCAACTACATTAATGGTATAGTCCACACAAAAAAACTACATTAACAGTAATATATTTCTGAGTCACATTAGACAAGGTAGCGATTCAATCAGCTCTAGAACAAATGTGTTAAGTATGAAAGTATTTTTCATAGTATTTGCATGTGCTACATTCTAATTTTTCTAGTGCAGGTGGCTCACTTCCCACCAAGACTAAATAGTAAGATAGATACTAAATATTCAGATCTAAATTTGTAGAGTGAGTAGCATGCCACAATAGGACATATAGAGTACATTAAATCTCAAGTATTTATGCTCGTTTCAAGAGTATGCCAAAACATAAGTTAAATCTTGGTAGTGAGTGAAGCAGACTATTGGAAAGTACAAATTCAATAAATAGGATTCTTCTGCTTTTAGTAATACATGGCTGGCATGAATTATATCTTCGTAGTGACTACTGCATCACATACTAAGAATAAAAAACTCAAAAATTCCATGTTGGATTTACCTTGACTGCTCAAATATGATGAGGGAACTTGGATTTTCAAAAAGAATTGCAAGTGAACTATAAAACACTAACATCGTTTAGCTCACAAAAACATAGATGAAAAACACTACACAACCTATACTATGAAAAGGTTCGGTGGATTCAGCATTTAGCTCACCTTGGGCCATACGAGGCTACAGTTTTGAGACAGGCCGTCAAAACGCAGGCTGGGACTGCACCATATGATCATTTTAAGAAGTATTTCTTTCTTATGAAGGCAGACAATCTTTAGGCTACAATTCATTTTACTATGCAGTAATAATAAAATCTAACTAGATAAAAGTATATTTCGCCATTTCAGGTTCTGGCACCTGCAAAGGTTAATGTAATTGAATGGCTATCTTAATAGCTAAAAAACTAAAATACAACAATCAATGAGCGACTCAATGTAACATCACATTCATTCAGGATATAAGCATGCTTGTACAGAGATAACCAGATAGCTCCTCAAACCAAGTAGACCATCACATAGTAGCCAGCCAATTGATTGTACTATATCTATAAGATAGTAGCCCTGAAACATCAATTCAGCTCTAAATTTTGCTCCAATTCTTAACAAAGTTATGTAAAGCGAATATTAAAAAAATGGAATTGTTGACAAGAAGATTATTTCCTTGACAACACCTAATTTCCTGGCAGAGAAATATCAAAAGAAAACACCATATGTGCACGTCATCTGACATATATCCAGCAGCCAATGTTTAATTTCTAGTTTAGTTAGATACTGAATGTAAGGTGAAACGTCCCATTATACAAGAGGATTAATGAACCAGGCAAATTAAAGAAGAAGAAAAGAAATTTCTCAAAATGCTTCTGAATAGTTTTTTTAGACTATCCTTGCTCAACAACTAAACACTGATGTTGACTTATTTAGTGAAGCTTGTAGCTTCTTTTTCAAGTGTATCTCTTCAGCAACTGAGCTCTTTTTCCTGCAGGCCATGATTATTTGTAACAAAACACGGGAGGGCTGCCCTTCCAACAATAGAAAAACATTATATCATACAAAAACTTGCCAAGAGCAAGCGCAAAAGAAAAAAACACTAAGCCAATTACTCCAAGAGGAAAAAACAACTACTCAAATAGTCAAACCTGTCCTCAACCAACACACCAGCTGCCTAATGGAAACAGCAGAACTGTGCATTGATCATTGCCAAACTAGAGTTAAAAGTTATTACTTGGTCAAATAGAAAGAACAAAGAATAAGAGACTGGAAAGATTATACAATTTTTCGAGCTATCAAAAGACTTTATGTTTACAATGATCACAAATCATCAAATCAAAATGCCAAACTTCTTTAGTGTTTTCTTATTTCCCGAATACGCAGAACTCATGTTTACAATTATCACAAATCATCAAATCAAAATGCAGGAACAAACTTGTTTGTGTGAAAAAGAAAGAAACAATAAAATCACCGTGTTCTTCTTCACCAAATTCTTCCTCTTCCGTTAGGCAGATCCGTGCACAGTGTGTTAAGACGATACACATATTAGAAAACAAATACGATGTATTACAGAGACTGAGGAAGCTAGACATAAAGGAGAGGAGCACCTCCAGCCACGGCGTCTCCTCTTATGTCTCTCTCCCCCTCTTTGACATGCCATTTAGCCCCTGCCTATCAACAACCATCGGTCCCTGGAGATATGCTTGCTATCTTGCTTGTGGACACATCCATCCGTATTCTTCTTGCACACTGCCACTGGGAGAGTTGACAGGGTCGTAAGAGGAGGGGCTATTGTATTTCACAAAAACTTACCTGTTCCACTCAGGCACTCAGACCATACAACATTGTCAGAAAATCATTAAGTGGTATAAAACTGCTATGGTACTACATACTGTTATGTTGCACCGGTAGCTATATAGATTGAAAAGTGGCACGCCTAGGGATGGCTCTAGCGATATAATTTCTACTGCAAAATTAATGACACAATAATCCTAGTTTTTATGTGAAAATTAATGATGACACACAAGCAGCTCAAAATTGATAGGGTTCCTACAAGTACGTGAGTTATTTAGTTCCAACTCCCACATGAGGTATATCTACTTTAAATCAAAACATAGATGATAGGAAAGACAAATGCAATGTAAGCAGAAATCAATCACATCACTGTAGCCCACAAATCATTTTTTTTATCTCTAGAAGGAAATGTTAGCAGCACCTCCAGAATCATTATTAAGTACATAGTAACAGACTAATGATGTTTGGAGCAGCTAATAGATACAGTAAGTATGGCCTTCAGTGATAGAGCAAAAACTTTTCTGAATAATAGATGTATATTTGCATATGGTGCATCTGATGAAACAAAAGTACAACCAAACAGTAATCTTGAAATAACAATCTGCAAGCTCTGAAAATTAGAAATGAAAATGAAAATTATTGGGGCAGGCAAGATTCTACTACATGTACGACTGCTACGAACTAGATTGGGGACTGAAGCAAATGAAAATTATTGGGGCAGGCAAGTATGGCTACATAGTAGTACATACCCATGTAACATACCTGATGACAGAATGATTAGTAGTAGAGCTCGAGGACGCTGGTTGTGGTTGCCTCCCGCTTGCCGGTCACGTTGTTAGCCACTCGGGTCCCTTCAACACCACCATCCGGAGAACCCAGATCCATCAGACATTAGTCCAATTGGGAGCTCGAGGGGCACCTGAGCGAGCAGATTGGGGTCTGTCCCGACTGATTTAGCGGCATGCAACTGAATATGGAAGGATGGATCTGGGGACGAGGAGGACGGATCCGAGGAGGCCGTGCTCGAGGAAGCTGTCAACCATGACGGCGGCACATCTCACCAGCGGGGCACACCAGGCCGCCCCAATCGCCCAGCGACCACCCCAGTGTCGACACCACGCCGCCGAGCAGCACGGCGCTCCGCGAGCAAAATCTCGCCGTGCCAAATCACGGAGCACGCCGCCGCCGTATCCCCGCATGTTGTTCGCCGTCGATAATCTCGAACCGTTGGCAACCTTTTTTTAACTCAAGAAAAGAAAAGGACGTGGATGGAAGGTGGACGGGAACGTGGGCACATAAACGTAAAATTAGATAGATACCGGTGTAATTTTACAGCCTGGACGCTGGCTGGTGCGGCTTAGTGCGTGGCCTCCGGCTCGGTAGATGGACTAGGGTAAGAAATAAGTAATTCCTCACCCAGGGTGTCTAATAGAGTATATATATATATATATATATATATATATATATATATATATATATATATATATATCCTGTGAATCCGTCCAGTATGTTGTATCTGTGTGTCCCTTTGCTCTCAGCCTCACGATCAAAATCGTGTGTGTTAACAGATTTTGTAGTAATTTTACACCTACACGCCCGCCCCCAAATGAAGCCAGCAAACTAATTTTACAAGAACCCCCCTCCCCCTGCCAATCGAGTGCGTCGTGCGTGGTGCATCGTGCGCCGCCGCCGTCAAACAACAGCCGACCCAATTTTTATTGAATTGATCCCGACGTCCATCGGCAGCCATCCCATGCAGGTACCGTCCCAGACTCCCAGTCATGTGATCCTTTTGCTCCCACGTTGATACTTGATACGAACCTGATGGATGAGCACAGGCAAGCGGCCAGTACATTTACTCTCTGATCTAGACGTATTTCTTCTATAACGGGTGATACTTTATTTCAGCCGAGACTGACGACGAGCGGTTAGCAGGTACCACGGCAACATATACGTTCAGCGATACGACAACGTCATAAGTTTCAGGTAACACAACAGAGAAATTCAGTCCTTGAATATACATGTGTGACTGCCGTATGAAAGGCTAATCGTGTAGTCGCGTGTAGTGATATGGAACCAATCCTTAACGTGCAAATGCACATGTCCCGGGAAGGATTTGGTACACCAAAAAAGAACACAAACATACCTCTGTCTGTAAGTTCAGTTTGCACTAACAACTGAAACAATTTAATTCAATGAGCTATGCATGAATGCGTGTATCATGGTTTCTTCTTGACATTGCAGTGTACGTCTTCTACACCTAAATGTGATGAGTACTTGAAGCCTAAAGTAGGTATGCAATTTGAGGGACTCGAGGCTGTGAGAAGTTCTACAAGGCATATGCACATCAATCGGGCTTTGGAGTTCGTATCGGACAGCAAGAGAAATATGAGGCTTTTATTGGTTGCAATATTCCCACCGAAGTTAATATACATCCACCGACTGATGTTCGTACCGTGGGGAGATGTGGAAGAATAAAGAGAGGAAAGGAGATCAAAGAGGATGATCGAAAAAAGAAGGACAAAGAAGCGAAGGAAAAGGCTGCGTGCTTGTGCAAGACATGCAAGCAAATGGTGTTTCATGATAGTCATAATTGTCCAAGTAAAACTACTCAAGGGAAAAGAAGCATGATTGTGGAAGATGTGGAACCAAATGGTGTTTTCTGATATAAAAAAGAAGTCCAGGGAAATGATGATTTTATCTATGCTATATGACTTAACCTTGGTTGTACTGAAGTCATATAATGGATGCGAATTTGCGATATGTCAAATTAAATTTTAATTGATTTTTGACAAGTTTTGATGCTTGTCAAATTGTTACAGGATATTGAACATATGTATCCACTTCATTTTTTTCTACCAAGTCTGGAAGTATGATGACATTTCTGGTTTCTATGTAATTCAGAGGATGTGTAGTGGCAATACATGCATTTTCCTGACCCTTCATATCTATTACATGGTTGAATGTTGAAGAAACTTTTCATACTGCTGTGTCGCTTATATATTTGATCTCAAAACTGAACGAAGCCATCGCAGAGCACTTCTTGTAGTTTAGAAGCTTTACTGAATAATACTTGCTTCGACCATATAACTTGAAAGTCACTTATTATTCTTTTCGACACATAACTGATCTAGTCACTTAATTTTGCAGATGTTCACGGAAACTTTTCATAGTGACTTGTTGCTTATAGCATTGATCCCAAAACTGGACAATGCTGTCGCAGGCCACTTCCTAGTTCCTATAAGTTAATATTCAGTGACTAGTTCTGTAGAAAATTGTTCGGTGACTAGTTCAGTTTTGACCACATCAAGTCACTTATTTTTTTGAACGCGTGACTGAAGTAGTCACTGAATTTTTTGGCAATAGCACAGAAGGTTTTTTTTGGCCAAATGCCAAGCAAACTGACAGAAATTGCACTAATATGATTATGTGACCAAGAATACTAGTACAATCTGCTACAGTTTAGAGCTTCGGGGTACAACTGCTACAGACTATAAGCAATTAGGCACGACACTAATACATGTACTACAGGGTACAACTTCCTATGAAGGAATTGCAGTAATATGACTATCTGAGCAAGCATTGGACTAGTACATCTCCTGCAGTCTACAGCTTCCAAGTTCCAACGGAGGATAGGCTACAACATCGGGATTTTTGTGGTTGCAGGAGGCCGTCCAGGGGGTGTTGGCGCCTCATCTGAGACGAGTCATTACCGTCGCGGAACCATACTGCCGTGTCGAGACGGCGGCCGGATCTTCGTTGCCGTCGCTGGTGGTCATTGGGTAGCCGTTGTCGTCGTTACTTTGTTGCCGTTGACGGAGGACTGCATGGAGTCGTCCAGGCCAAGCTTGATGTCGTAGGACTAGGAGGCCTCCGGGTTGAGATTTAGGTTTTGGAGCGACGAGACGAGGTATTTGTCACGAGAGGATTCAGAAGATTGGAGCAGGACGAAACGACATGGGGCCTCCCTTGAGGATCGTGGATGAGAGACTTTGGGGGTTATTTTGCAAATGAAATGGTTGTTAGGCCCAAAAGCGGGCGTCTAAATACAATTATTCCTCTTGCTGCACAGGGGGCGCGCGATTTAGATTATAGGGCTGAGATCACATGGACACAGGGATACACAATAGGCACCGGATTCACAAGATATGTTGCC
>NC_057798.1:130628666-130637620 GCF_018294505.1 Triticum aestivum
ATCGGTCTCAGCAAGCTCAGAATGAGATACATGAAATATATCAGGATAACAATGCGGAGAAATTTGTGTATGACAGTTGTTCATAAGGACTGGGGTCGTTTTAAATCTGCTAGAGTTGATCTAAGTAAAGCTAGATAACTAGCTAGAAGTACAAATCATCAGTTCAAATAGGCAAAACCTAACTATATTGTATAACAAGAGGCAAGACACTTTGCTCAAGTAAGTAAGTTGTTGATTTCAAGATAACGACATTGGGGTGAGAGATTGATATGAGGACAGGAGATTTGCGCCCCCTACAAGAATCCATGTAGTGAAATAAAGTGAACAGATGCTACAAATACGACTCAATTATATCGGAAATTCCTGAGCAAAGATTTATTTTCGATCTGATGGAGTTTAAATCAGATCCGAGTCTCTGAATAAACAGTACCCCCCCTAGCTTCCTTACGAAAATTCCAAGGCGATAAATAAATGATGCATCAGAGCTGATCAGATCTAGTAAGTTGGTTTGCAACAGGTTATGCATTGATTATCGAGGTGCTTTGCTTACCGGACCACCGTGGGACATAGGCCGACGAGCCGCCGCCGGCGAGAGCGCGTGCACGGCCGCCCGAGACCTGAGACCAAGGGCCGGCATCTTTGTCAGCAGAGAACGCAGCGCCCATCAGTATCAGCGCCGGCGCTTCGCGCTGGAATTACTTTGGCTTTCTCTGCTTCTTGCCTCGTATACAGGCCGCCCGTACCAACACCAACGCGAGCTTTCTCGTGATCGTGAACGGCCGGGCTAGTTTCTGCCGATTTTTATAGAAGGAAGTTTCTGCCGATCACGGACTCTTACATGTCCAGGACGAGCTTTCATGGACTCTTACATGTCCAGGGCTGCTATTTTCAAATGCAAATAGCTATTGATTTAAGTTCAAAGTCAAAAAATAATTCCTTAAAAATGTTTCTAAAATTTGGTTTGACTAACAAGTATTGCCAAAATTGACAGAACTTTAAAAGGAACATTTTGGAATCACTGAATGCTTTTTCAGGGTTCTTGCCCTTTTATTTAACTGAGGTTTTGAAAATTCTCTTGATCCAAATTTCTTGAATTTAAACATGATGCATGATGCTCACTAATGCGACCAATCACATGCAATTATTCTAGGGATTGTGACAACTCATCCCCACTAAACAAGAATCTCGTCCCGGGATTCAAGACCTGAGGTAAGAAGAGAGAGAGGACACAAAACTAACACAGTCTTCATGATCCAACCGACCTTCTCGAGGATGTTAATTCATTGCATCATTCCACGAGATCTTCATCCAACCACAACGACAAAAAAGGAACATGGAAAACTCTACGAAAATCGATCTTCACAAAAATGGAGCAACTCACGATCAACTCATGGAGTGAGACGTAAGAACATCACTTGAGCTGAGACACAAAACACACATCAGGGGCAATGGAAAAGAAAATAGATGACAAGGATTTCAATTTGGTAGGCAACAATTCCACGCTCGAAAAAATGGTGAAGGGATTTTCAAAGTACAGAGGAGTTAATTACCCTTAATACCATAATAGGCACCTTAGGGAAGGTGACTCGTAGAATTATTCCTTTTAAGTGACAAAAAATTACTTTTGATACATAGATCATTGAAACTCTTTATACCATGCCGAGGCATATTCACAAATGATCGTTTGGAGGAATTTGAAGGAATGACATACTCAGTTTGGAAAGGAAACTATCGTTATAGAACGATTCGGCAAACGGAAGGCACATTCCGATTGATACGAAAGATATAACCCAGTGTCTGAGCGTGCTCTCAAGAGATTGAGCATTTCCATATTCATCAGGATTTTACTAACACCTATGCCAATAGCCCGGTAACACTTCATACTACGGTGAAGAATGATGATGGAGGATGCAGATGCAAAGGAAGGAATCACTATGTCAGATTTTACCTTAGCAATGCCAAGGAACAAAACCTGAATGATCCACCGTGAGACATTTAGCACTCCGCTTCTAATGTTCTCCTTGATATACTAGCGTAACCCAATTATAAGTAGTTTGGTATATAGAACATCAAGTAAAGGTCGGACTTCGGAAACATAAAAAATCCACAAGGAACAACTTTCAGAATAAGTCATACAAAATCCTCATGGGGAGTGGCCAAATTGCGCAATCAAGATATTACAATAAGAGGTCTCCTGGTTAGGTGTGTTGTCCAGAACATCCACTTTACCGGGTTACAGAGAGACCAATATTATACTTCTTGGAAAACTTTTCAACATCATATCATCCTGAGATTTAGATCTGGTTGGTAACATGCATGAAAAAAGAAAGTTTGCAACACAAATCGGCGAAATGATGTTGCGAGATTCTCGGAGAATGAACTAGGGTATGTCTAGGACACATCTAGACGTGACATAGTTACGTCACATCTAAGTTGATGTCCACTTTGTTTGTAGTTTATTTTTGTTTCTTGTTGCTGCATATATATTTGTAGGAGTTTAAATGTGACATCCTTAAAAAACATCTAGATGTGAATTAGACAAACTGAATGAACTATGGTAGTGAGCTTCAAAACATGAGATTGATTGCAAGATACGCGTGAACACACTGGATAAGCATGACCACGTAGGAGTCTTACCGCAAAACGAACAACAATGACCGGAAACAACCGGCGTTTGCTTCTACTTCATGTGAAAATCCCTTGAATCAAAGGGGGCCTTATGTTAGTTTCAAAACAGGAGGATTTCACGGTTACGTAGTTCCATATTGTATTTACCTTCGTGTGTGCGTGCTGCGCGAGGAAGATTCGTTTGTTAATGAATGGTGACAACGATGTTCAAGTTTGCCGGTGATGTTCAAATTTCTTCGCCTCCGTTTACCGTAAGCCACTCAATCTCCTCGCTTGCGTGGACCAGCACACAAGTATCCACCAAATTCATATTTCCGCCGCAAAATCGCGTCGATCTTCTAGACGCCCGCGCTCGCGCCGCCTCCGCCCCGTCGGATCCGCCGTGAAAACGCAAGGAAAGAAAGCCGCTGCCGTTAACGCCGTTCCCACCAGCCGCCGGAGCAGCCACACAACAACAACGCGTTCCCCACCGGTCTCCGCGGCTCCACGTCTATTTCAACCCGCCTCGGCCTCAGCCCGCGGCGGTCGTGGTCGTCCCGCGCCCCAACACCACACCAGAGCATCAAATTCCAACTACCACCACCCGGAGCCGCGCGCGAGACCGCATTAACTCCTCCCCCACCAGGGCGCGACTCAGCTAGGGTTCTCCGCGGGCGATGTCGACGCCGGCGGACGGCGCGGCGTACTGGCTCCGGTGGCAGGTGTTGGTGTGCGGTGCGCTCATCGCCGTGCCCACGGCGCTGGCGGCGGCGCTGCTGCCGCGGCTGCGGAGGTCGGTGGCGCCGCTCCGCGCCACGGACCTCTGGCTCCCCTGCTGGCCCCGCCTCCACCCGGGCTGGCTCCTCGGCTACCGCGCCTTCGCGCTCGCCGCCGCCGCCGCGCTCCTCGTCCGCGACATCGTCCCCCACGGCCCCAGGGTCTTCTTCTTCTACACCCAGTACGCACCCTCCTCCTCCTCCTCTTGATCCTCTCTTAAGCTTAGTTATTAGTACCGCCAATAATCCAGACAATCACAGTACACATCGTTCATACTCGCGTGCATTTGGCCGCATTATGCGATGCGATTACTAGCATTTAGCCGCGGCAATTGCTCGGCAGAGTACGTATTCAGTACTCCCCTGCACGGAGGATTCCCGGACAGTAGCAGAGCTTGGAATAAAGCTAAAAAGGGGGGCAACAAATTAGGCTGTAATTTTAGTGCTCAATCGTCAAAAGAGCTTCAGATAGTGCTATTTAATCAACGAAATTACAAGCTTGAGGGTGCGATAAGGCCAGCTTTGTCATCAGCCCTCCTCCCAGTGTTCCCAACCCGAGAAACCTCGCCGTAAGAATCGCTGAAAATTGACCCCTGTTTCATCATATTCTAAATAGATGTCATTCTGTGAAGCATGGTACACATCAAGAAGTGTCAACTTGGAGTTTTGTAGTTTAATATTCTTCCTGCCTTTTTTCGTGAACAAACGGAAGATTTGAACATCATTGCACTGATAGCAAGAGAATAGGTCACAAGCACACCGAGATTGAACCCACACAGCTGTGTGCAGCAGGAGCAACCTGGCCCAGTCAGCCTTTGCCCAAATCTTATCCTTTGTTTCAAGGGTTGGATATGAGGAATGTGGCTCTGACCAGTCGCCCTTGATGTCCTTTGCCAAATCTTATCCTTTGTTTCAAGGGTTGGATATGAGGAATGTGGCTCTGACCAGTCGCCCTTGAAGACACGACCATTTTGGTGTGTCAAAGTTCACCACACTGTCACACATGTTCATAGTTCTCCACTGGGCGAAGTTGCCTTCAGCGTCCGTATCTTTGCCCTGCTTTGTGGAGCTATAAAGTTTCTACTTTCGGTTTTGAGCATGGTGCACGCTGCCCCACGCAAAACCGTTTGGTCTTTAGTAGAATGTTTCTATCTTCCGTTAGTGGCTCAAAACTTCAGAAGCACCTCCTTTTTAGTTACTTGTCGTGCTGTTGCTTTTTTTCCTAACTGTCCTTTGACTAGTTTCCTTTCCCCAATTGGCCTTGCAGGTGGACCTTTTTATTAGTCACCATATATTTTGCGGTATGTCCTCTGCCTCATGGTGTCTTACCAAGTTGCTACTGCCTTGTGAAAAGTTTTACAAGCGATCATGCACAATTATGTCCACCTTCTCCTCTCTGGATGTGCTAATGTATTGATTCTAGTTTTCTTACCACATTTTCACCATTTTTTGCATTTTACTCTTAGGTTGCGACTGCTATATCAGCTCATGGATGTTGGTCATACTCAAAGAAAAGCTTGAGAAAAGCTGATGAATATGGCGATGTTGAAAATCGTGACCTCTCAGCTTCTATTTCTGGAGATAGGAAAAACGGTGAGATAGACAAGATGGCAAGCTATTATGAACAAATAGCAAATGAGAAAAGAGCTGCTTTCTGGGGACGTTGTATGCAAATCATCTACCAGGTTTGAACTAATTGTCATTTTCAGATTGTATTAATAGACAGTGTTTTCTCAACAGTTCTGTAAATTCAACTGCTATTGGTTGTAAGGACTATGCAATACCACCGTCGTAGCGTAATGCCTATGATTTAGCAGCTGACCCTAATTAGTAGTGTGTCTTCTCACCTATTTTTCTTTGTTTTTGTTTTAGCTTTACATTCTTCCTACTTGCCCTTTCTAAAACCTGTTCATCCGCACCTTCTGAACTGGCCTATGTTGTTTGTCTAATACTAGTATTTATCTGTCTGCAGGCTAGTGCAGGAGCGACAATGTTGACTGATGTCACATTTTGGGGACTCCTTGTGCCATTCTTTTACCGTGATAAGTTTGGGCTTTCCATGGTATGTGAACATTCCAGATATGTACTACTTCCTCCGTCCCAAAATAAGCGTCGCTGACTTAGTACAATTTTGCATTAAAGTTGTACTAAATCAGCGACACTTATTTTGGGACGGAGGGAGTACTATTTATTACCCTGCTTGATATGTATAAACAGTAACAATCCTCTTGATGATATGTAAACAGTAACAATCCTCCATGGTCATAATATAACTACTTGGCATGACTTAGTTTTATAATCTGTTGGTTATTTTCAATTGTATATCAGTTAACTATACCCAGTGACAAGAACCACAGTACAAATTCTTTAGTAAAATAGTCTGTGTGACTTTGCTCAACATGGATTATGTCCATCAGCAGATGCCATCTGAACAGTAATAATCAGTCCTGGGCATGTGTAGCTATCCAAACAGACCTGTTTCCGTCTTGATCAACATCCATATTCTTAGATCTGATTACCGTTGTAGTCTTGCTTTCTCTTATTTATGTCAGCGTCTAATCTTGGATACAAGAGATGAATTCAAAATTTAAATTATGCCCACGTAGATCATTCATGAATGGATCAGCTTCTAATACGTTTATTTGCAACAAATTCACTGCTTTCAAGGCATTGACTGTCTGTTGTTATGTTATCCTTAACCTTTCAAATTTCTTTCAGGTCACTGATGGCATGCACTCTGTAAATGCTGTTCTCCTACTCATAGACACACTTCTCAACAATATGGTAAGATCGCATGTAAAAATCGCATTGCTCTGTCTTTTGTGTTCATTTATTTACTTCTTCAGCCGGACCTTTGTGTTTTTCAGCCTTTTCCCTGGTACCGGATCGCTTTCTTCGTATTTTGGAGTTGCTCCTATGTGACCTTCCAGTGGGTCATTCATGCTTCTGGAGCTTTATCCTGGTAGGTCCCTCCTGTCCTCCCAATTTGCTTAACACGGTTGAATTTGATGCAGTGCCTCCAATTCAGCATTTTCTGAGTCAAATTCATGTTTGCATTAAGTTAAACATGTGTACTCTAAGGAAAGATACAAAAATGTCAGAGCCTCTTTATTATTTCCTCCGTGCGGAATTAGTTGATGCTCAAATGGATGTATCTAGCATTGAAATGGGAGTATAACTTAAACAACATTGACATTGTCCGACAGAAATTTTTGCTGTAAATTCTTAAATAGAAACTGAAAGCATAATGAAAATCGTATCAATAGAATGATCTAAGCGTGACACTATGCTCTTCCATTCCATGGCCATGTGACATAGTTTATCTAAGAAGTCCAGGCTGTGCCTGACTGTTCTGAATTGTAAATTGCATGTGAGGCAGTTTATCCAAAACATCTGGACATGTGTTAGCCACCTTCTGATCACCTTCTGCCGAAATTTAGATCTTCTCTTCTTACCAACAGTGTGTATTCTAGAACACATGTAGCGCTATCTACCTGATTCTTATTCTTTTGGATGTTGATATGTACATTAGCTCAGTTACTTCAGTATGTATGCTTTTAAAATTAGGGCAAATGTGTTCTCTTACACTCCCAAGTTTCATCTAGTTCTACTCCTACGTTTTATCATTTGTTGATGTAATTCTGTTAACATCTTCAGGTGGCCTTACCCGTTTCTCGACCTTGCATCGCCCGGGGCTCCGCTATGGTATGTGCTTCTATCACCTCACTTTTAGACCTTGTTATCCATCGACTGTGCGATCCTCACCGCGACAATAATCCGGTACAGGTACCTCGCCATGGCCGTCGCTCATGTCCCTTGCTTCTCTGCGTATTGGCTGGTTGTCAAGGCGAAGCGCGCTTACTTCCCAAGGATGTTCCCACAGGCTTACGTGAGGACAAGTTAGAGCCTCCATCTAGTCATGGATCATACTCCCAGTAGGGTGTATGTGTAGCTATAGATAGCCATTATTTCTGCACTTGATAGCTCCAAGTGCGTTCTTGTATAGTCCTGTAGATCAACAGTCCCTTCTAAATGTGGCCGGTTCTGAGGCACATCGGGATTAATACTCTGATCAGTGAAATGAAATACAGAGGAGATTGTTAACGTGGCCTCCTATATATACACCTTGGTTGTCATACAGGCTGTTAGAGATGAAATGAAGTCAAAACTTGACTTCCATGAAAGGAATGAGGAAGAATATGTTGTTGATTGATGAATGGATTCAGATATCATATTTTAGATGTTACTATAACTGTAGCGCTCAGAACAAAATCAGTTGTTCTTAGGATTTTTCTTTTCTCCACCCATTTGACAGTGAATCCAATAGAGCTTGTGCAGGATCAAACCTGTTTTAATCAGCAGTGTAACAATTTGGCAATTCCTTGCCATGCTAAGTTACATTGTTCACATGGTCGTATGCTAACCTATATACACATTGGGAGTACCAAGTTCCCCATCAGTAACTACAATTGCTACATCCTGAAAAACTTGGTTATGCACAGTTGATAGATTTCAGTCACCGAGCAATTCAGCACCATCAATCACCTCGGATCACTTCGACCGATGGCGACGTCGTCGCCCTCACAATCTATGCTTCTCGCCGCCCGTTGTCGCCCTGCCGGAAGACGAGGCCATCCTCTTCATGAAATCGGCGAATGCGCCGGCATAATTCGGCCCGGTTTGCAGCCGCACCAGGTTCGTCCTGTACGGTATCAGTATGGTCTTGAGCCCTGCACACGCATCATCAGAGAAATGAAA
Source organism: Triticum aestivum (assembly GCF_018294505.1). NCBI lineage: Eukaryota > Viridiplantae > Streptophyta > Magnoliopsida > Poales > Poaceae > Triticum > Triticum aestivum. The sequence goes on from NC_057798.1 coordinate 130,636,808, forward strand.
TGTCAAATTGTCAATCTTCCATTTGTACAAGCAATGTGCACAGGAATGAATGAATTGAGCGGCGGCGATTGAATCAGACCGAAGATGCACATGGAGCGGTAGATGGCGGCGGCGGCGACGCCGTCGAGCGCGGGCGTCTTGCGGCTGCCCTCGAGGCAGCTGAGGAAGGCGAGGTCGGCGCGGAGGAGCTGCGCCTGGTCGTGGGTGTCGTAGGCCATGTCGTGGCAGTAGCAGCAGAAGTCGAGGTGGTCGGCGGGGCGGCGGTCCCAGAGCACGGAGCCGGCCTCCTTGCCGCTGGACCAGTTGGGCCCGCAGTAGTGGCCGTAGCGCGGGAAGAGCTTGGAGAGCCACGCCCGCGTGCCGCCGTGCCAGGGCAGCCGCGCCACGTACGGCCGGAACAGCGGCACCGCGCAGCCCGCCAGCTGCAGCTCCGCCAGGGCGTCCCTCTCCGCCGCCCTCCGCGCCGCCGCCGCCACGGCGGGGCCCGGGGCCGGGGCCGCGCCCGGCCGCTCGCCGCGGAGGGGGACGAGGGAGGAGAGGAAGGCGACGAGCGGGTGGGCGGCGACCCCCGGCCGCGGGGGAGGCGCGGCCGCGGCGGCGGGGTCCACGGGCGGAGGAGCCGATGGCGCCGCGGGGGTCGGGGGCGGGGCGGGGCGGAGGAGGAGCGCGGCCGGGTTGAGGCGGAGGCGGGGCTTGGGCGGGGGCTGCGCGGAGGAGGAGGAGGAGGAGGAGGGGGAGGCGACCTCCATTGCCCTCGCCGTCGTCGCCGGTGGCTCGGTATTAGGTCGGTTGGGGCGGGGACGGTGGTGGCGT
>NC_057798.1:130637899-130646320 GCF_018294505.1 Triticum aestivum
TTGTTAAGTTACGGGGCGGGGCGGGGCGGGGGTGGGGCCCGGTTTCGGGGGGATTGGGGGGTTATTTTGAGGTGGGGGATTGGGCGGGTCGGGTGGTCTGCCCGGTTTCGGGGGCGGGATAAAACGGAGGATCTGGAGGCGGATGCCGTCGTGCGGTGTCCGGACTCGCGGCGGCACGTGAGCGCGCGGTGCCGACGCGTGGCGCCGTGACGCGTCTCGCCTCCGTGGACTCTCCTCTGGAGCGGCGGCGAGGCTTCGTGAGACCGTGTGCACGACGCACGAGGGGATGGTTGCGGCGTCGGCGCGGGGGAAAGCAAGTGCAGCATGGCCGTCAGATCATGTACAACACGCTCGCGGAGACGGGGTACGACGGGCCCAGTCTGGAAAGTTGCAACTACGTAGACAGATTCCGTTAATAGTTTCACGGTCTTACTCAACGGTTTGCCGTTTCACCTTACCAAATGAATCGTGCATCCATTCATGTCCTGTAACGTTTGCACGGTGTGCCGACTCCGGGGTGGTTTGTACAAGGAACATAGTTTCATATCATGGTTTTCAAGGGTAGTGGATGTGTCCACTAAGGCCATGTTCGGTTGACAGGGTTGTGGAGGGGTTTTGACAGGGATTGAGGTGGATTGAATCATCTACAAGTCAAATCCCCCCAAATCCCCTCCAATCCTCTTAGGGCAGGGTGTAACCAAACAAAGGCTAAGGCAAGGGCAATTACTATATCATTTTCGCGATATATCTCTACGAGAATATTTACCAAGTGTACGTTCGGTTACAACATGAAAGATGCACGGGGGTAGAGGGAGGGGAGCCAAAATGAAGAGGACAACGACGGGCTTGAAGAGCAGTGGCGGAGCTACAAAGAGAGAGTTACCCTCATCTCCTCCACTCTAGACTCCCTTGCCACTCACTTCATGTTTGTATTTAGACTACCTAAGAAGATCCTTAAAAAGTTAGTAGACGCTATCTGCAGGTTCTTTTGGGCTGCCGAGGAATCTTGCTCCAGAGCAAAATGCCTTATCGCTTGGAAAAACTTTTGCAAACCCAAGCCGGCTGATTGTCTCGGTATAAAAAATCTCACTCTCCAAGACAACTGCTCTCTGGACTTCACGAATAAGCCTCTTCAAAAACCAGACCTACCCTAGGACAATTGGTTCTTCCAACACTACTCTCTCGACTTCACGAATAAGCCTCAAAATCCATCACACCTCTTGGAAATCGTTAACCAACAGCTCCGCCACCCTCGTAAAATCTCCTTCGTCCTTACCAACAATGGCACGTCAACTTTCTTCTGGCTCGACGCTGGCCTCCTCTCCATCCCGCTCGCGGAAACTTACTCCCACATCTTCTCACACTCCACTTACCCCCTTTGTCATGGTATCTCATGTCATGCATAATGATTTACTCGCTACTCTGCGGAACCACCTAACCGATGTGGCATCTACCGACCTTGTGTCTGTTTTATCTTTTTTGTAGGATGTTACCATAAGCGATGCGCCCGATGACAGGTTCCTTACCCACGACTCCTCATTCACCTCGAGGTGCGCCTACTCACTGCTTTCCTTCGACCATGAGTTCGACCTCAATGTGTTGGGAAACGTTGCAGAAAATAAAAAATTTCCTACAATTTCACCAAGATCCATCTATGAGTTCATCTAAGCAACGAGTGATAGGAGTGCATCTACATACCCTTGTAGATTGCGAGCGGAAGCGTTCAAGAGAACGGGGATGATGGAGTCGTACTCGCCGTGATCCAAATCACCGATGACCAAGTGCTGAACGGACAGCACCTCCGCGTTCAACACACGTACGGAGCGGATGACGTCTCCTCCTTCTTGATCCAGCAAGGGGAAAGGAGAGGTTGAGGAAGAAGGCTCCAGCAGCAGCACGACGGCGTGGTGGTTGTGGAGATGCAGTACTCCGGCAGGGTTTCGCCAAGCTCTTAACGGAGGAGGAGAGGTGTTGGGGAGGGGAGGGGCTGCGCCTTGGATGTGTTGTGCAACCCTCCCCTCGCCCCTCTATTTATAGGGAAGGGGGAAGGGGGCCGGCCCCCTCTAGATGAGATCTAGAGGGGGGGCGGCGACCAAGGGAGGGGGCTTGCCCCCCAAGCAAGGGGGGCGCCCCCACTAGGGTTCCCCCCCAACCCTAGGCGCATGGGCCCAAGGGGGGGCACCCAGCCCTCCAGGGGCTGGTTCCCTGCCCCCTACGGCCCATGAGGTCCTCTGAGAGAGGTGGCCCCTCCCGGTGGACCCCCGGAACCCCTCCGGTGGCCCCGGTACAATACCGATATGCCCCCGAAACTTTCCGGTGACCGTATGACAACTTCCCATAAATCTTCACCTCCGGACTATTCCGGAACTCCTCGTGACGTCCGGGATCTCATTCGGGACTCCGAACAACATTCGGTAATCACATACAAGTCTTCCTAATAACCTTAGCGTCACCGAACCTTAAGTGTGTAGACCCTACGGGTTCGGGAATCATGTAGACATGACCGAGACAGCTCTCCGGCCAATAACCAACAGCGGGATCTGGATACCCATGTTGGCTCCCACATGTTCCACGATGATTTCATCGGATGAACCACGATGTCGAGGATTCAATCAACCCCGTATACAATTCCCTTTGTCAATCGGTACGTTACTTGCCCGAGACTCGATCGTCGGTATACCAATACCTCGTTCAGTCTCGTTACCGGTAAGTCACTTTACTCGTACCGTAATGCATGATCCCGTGACCAAACACTTGGTCACTTTGAGCTCATTATGATGATGCATTACCGAGTGGGCCCAGAGATACCTCTCCGTCATGCGGAGTGACAAATCCCAGTCTCGATCCGTGTCAACCCAACAGACACTTTTGGAGATACCTGTAGTGCACCTTTATAGTCACCCAGTTATGTTGTGACGTTTGGTACACCCAAAGCACTCCTACGGTATCCGGGAGTTACACGATGTCATGGTCTAAGGAAAAGATACTTGACGTTGGAAAAGCTCTAGCAAACGAACTACACGATCTTGTGCTATGCTTAGGATTGGGTCTTGTCCATCACATCATTCTCCTAATGATGTGATCCCGTTATCAACGACATCTAATGTCCATAGTCAGGAAACCATGACTATCTGTTGATCAACGAGCTAGTCAACTAGAGGCTTACTAGGGACATATTATGGTCTATGTATTCACACGTGTATTACGATTTCCGGATAATACTAGGAAAAGGGCTATAGATGGAAATGACACTAATGGCGCACCAGACATGTGGTGCGCCATTAGTATATACTAATGGCGCACCACCTTCTGATGCGCCATTAGTGTTGAAACTACTAATGGCGCACCCTGCCCACGATGCACCATTAGTACCAATTTTTTTTTGAACTAGTGCGCCTGTCCAAACATACTAATGGCGCATCCACTGGTGGTGCGCCATTACTAGTTGTAACTAGTAATGGCGCACCAGCCAGAAGGTGCGCCACTAATGTTATTTTTTTATTATTGTTTTTATTCCTTTTTTTTGCAAAAGTACTAATGACGCACCACCAGGGGGTGCGCCATTAGTAACCTGGATTACTAATGGCGCATTTGTTGCTGGTGCGCCATTAGTAAGTGGGCAGCAACAAGATATTTTGGACAGCCTCTCCTCCCACACTCACTTTCTCCCCACTTCATTCTCTCCACCGCCTCCTCCTTGTCTCGGGTGCCTCCTCTTTTTCACCTCATTTCCACCATAGATTCATTCAAATTAAGTGGTTAAGTTACCTTGTTTTGCTAGGTAAGTAAGGGGGGAAGCTATATTTATGTTGTTCTCCCTACAACAATGTGCACATGCACTTTTTATGGCCTAGCTAGATCTATGTATGTTCGTGGTGTTGCATATGTTTGTGGTGTTGCATATGTGTTTGTGTTTGGAGGTGTACCGGTATTTGAAATGCGATTGTTGCCAATATTTTGCCGGAATGTTGATTCATTTCCGTTTCGGCGAGAATTTTGGCATTAAGCATTCTTTTTGGTCCTATTTTTAGGGAAAGTCATGCCAAATTTTTTCTTGGTTCTAAAATATCGTTTTGCTCTACCCCGCAGGCGACCATGGTCCGCACGATGACCGAAGGCATCGTGAATAGGTTTTTGAGGTCCGCGAAGGCCGAGATGCTTCAAAAGAACGAGAGGAGATAAGATGTCCGTGTCGAAGATGCAAGCTGAATAGCCTTATTGCGGACCCGGATTCCGGGCAGGAGCGGGACCACCTGCTCTTGCGTGGTTTCATGGATGGCTATCGGTGGCAAGGTGATGAAGATGACTACGAAGTCGTCCATGGGGGCCGGGCAAGAAATGAGGAAGGGCAGCAAGACAACCACCGCGGCTCGGGGGGGGGGGCGAGAAGACGAAGAATCCCCAAGAGATGATCACGATGGTGATGCTGTACACAATCATCATGTAGAAGATGCAGGACATGATGATGATGCCGGCGGAGCAGACGACGCTGGACCATCGATGGGCTGGGTGCAGGACCCTCATATTCAAGAGCTGCTTCTCAAGCAGACGGATAACGCAAGAGCTGCCGCCCGAGAGAAAGCCAAGATGGATCAACTTGAGTTAGACGCGGTTACTCCATTGTATGAAGGATGCAGGCCCGAGGATACCCGCATGAAAGTAACGCTCATGGCTCTGGAGATGAAGGTAAAACACAAAATGACCGACGCATGCTTCGACGAGAACATGTCATTCTGACACGAACGTCTTCCCAAGGGGAACAAGTGCCCGACCAGTTTGGAGGAGGCGAAGAAAATCGTGTGTCCTCTGGATTTACCGCACGTGAAATATCATGTGTGCATGAACAATTGCATCATTTATCGGGACAAGCACGCGGAGTCTACCATATGTCCGGTGTGCGGTGTCACTCGATACAAGAAGAGGAAGAAAGCTCCTCGAAAAGTGGTGTGGTACTTTCCGATCACTCCTCGTCTGCAGCGGTATTTCGCGGACCCTAAGGTAGCAAAGCTCCTGCGTTGGCACGCGGATAGGGAGGAGAAGAAGCGAGAAGATGACGCAAATGATCCGGAGATAGATAAAAAAGACAAGATGCTGAGTCACCCTAAGGATGCGAGCCAGTGGCAAGCGTTGAACTTCGAATACCCAGAATTTGGAAACGATCCAAGGAACATCGTGCTGGGCGCGAGAACCGATGGAGTCAATCCGTTTGGCAGCCAGAGAAGCACACATAGCACCTGGCCTGTGTTCGTGTGGATGTACAACCTTCCCCCCTGGTTGTGCATGAAGAGGAAGTACATTCACATGAGTATGCTAATTGAAGGGCCGAAACAACCAGGGAACGACATCAATCTGTATCTGGGGCTGCTGAAAGAGGAGATTGACACGCTGTGGAAAATGCCAGCCAATACGTGGGACGCCGCAGAGAAAGAATATTTCCCTATGAGAGCCGCACTGCTCACGACGGTGCACGACTATCTCGGTTACGGATATCTTGCGGGGCAGGTAGTCCATGGATTTTCTGGATGCGTAAGGTGCATGGATGACACAACGTATCGCCAGCTAGATAGAGATCACGGGTCTTCGAAAACCGTGTTCATGGGACATCGAAGGTGGCTTCGCGACGATGACCCGTGGAGGAAACGCAAGGATCTGTTCGATGGTGAAACCGAACCCCGAAAACGCCCGTGTACGAGGAGCGGCGAGGAAATAGACAAGCTGTTGAAAAATTGGAAAGACTGCCCACTGCCGGGAAAGAAGCAAAAGGCGCCAGAGCCGGGAAAGAAGCGAAAGGCGCCAGAGCCGCTGCTGAAGGTATGGAAAACGAGGTCTGTTTTCTGGGACTTGCCGTACTGGAAGATCCACCGTGTGCCTCACAGCCTTGATGTCATGCATATCACGAAAAACGTGTGCGAGAGTCTGCTTGGTACTCTGCTCAACATGCCAGAGAGGACCAAAGATGGGCCGAAAGCAAGGGCAGACTTGAAATCAATGGGCATCAAGCAGGAGCTTCACGCTATATATGATGATGATGATGATGATGATGATGATGATGATGAGGCGAAGTAGGACACAAAAAGTCATCGCAAAGGCAAAAAGGCCAAGAAGACCGGAAATGACTACCCTCCCGCGTGCTTCACTCTAAGTCAGGAGGAGATCGAGCAGTTTTTCACCTGCCTCCTAGGAGTAAAACTTCCTTACGGTTACGCGGGGAAGATAAGCAGATACCTAGACCCAGCGAAGCAGAAGTTCAGCGGGATGAAGTCTCACGACTGTCACATGCTGATGATGCAGATACTTCTAGTTGCAATCCGTGGGATCATGGACGCGCACGTCCGTGAAACGCTATTTGGCCTATGCAACTTCTTCGACGTCATCTCTCGGAAGTCGATTGGCGTGAGGCAACTCAGAAGGCTACAGGAAGAGATCGTGGTGATACTATGCGAGCTTGAGATGTACTTCCCGCCCGCCTTCTTCGATGTTATGGTGCATCTGCTGGTCCATATAGTGGAGGATATCATCCAACTCGGGCCGGCGTTCCTGCACAGCATGATGCCGTTCGAAAGGATGAATGGTGTCATCAAAGGATAAGTTCGTAACATGTCACGCCCAGAAGGAAGCATAGCCAGGGGCTTTCTGACCGAAGAGTGCATCTCCTACTGCATTAATTATCTAGGCATCAAGAACCCCGTTGGTCTGCCCGTCAACAGGCACCTCGGCAGGCTCGCTGGATGGGGTCACCGTGAGGGTCGCCGCGAAATGCATGTCGACTTCGAGGGTCGACTCGCCGACTTTGAAAGAGCAAACCTAGTCGCGCTACAACACATAGACGTGGTCGATCCTTGGGTGGTAGAGCACAAAACCTTTATTAAGAAGACGTACAATGACCGAGGCCAACAGAGGACGGACGGAGATATACTCAAAGAGCACAACTCATGTTTCACGCGTTGGTTCAAGCAGAAGCTTCTGTCGTACCCTTTACATGAGGATTCTTCCGCGGAAGAACAACTCATATTCGCCTTGTCACAGGGCGCCGAGCACAACCTGATGACCTATGAGGCGTACGATATCAACGGCTACACATTCTACACCGAGGCCAAGGACATGAAGAGCGATGGTTATCAGAACTCCGGGGTAACGATGGAATCCTACACCGGTAACGATAAGGACATATACTACGGAAGGATCGAGGAGATCTGGGAGCTGAGCTACGCTGAAGAGAAGGTCCCGATGTTCTGTGTCAGATGGGCCAAGAACGTCATAAAAGAAGACCGGTATTTCACCACCATGGTTATACCCGAAGCCAAATCCAAGCCGCGGGCGCAAACGTCACCGTGAAAAATGAGCCATGGGTACTGGCTTCCCAAGTGGACCAATGCTTCTTCATTACCGACCCGCCAAAGCCCAGTCGTGTTGTTGTGAGGAGAGGCAAAAGGAAGATCATCGGAATGGATGGAGTAGCCAATGAGCAAGACTTCGACAAGTACGGCGACCCGAGGATCGAACATGACGACGATGATGAAATAGCAGCATACACCACAAGAAGAAGCAGGACCACCCTACCTAAAGGACGTCCGTTCCACAGAAAAACTCCATTTGCGAAAAAGAAGGGCAAGAAGATTGTGAACATATAGCTAGCTAAGATCGATTGTATTTAAATCGTAGCCTTCATTTCTCGATTGTATTTCATGGGTACTTTTTGAACTATCATGAATATTTTTAAATTTCATGGACACTCGATCTCGATCCCCCTCCATCTCGATCGCTATCCCACCTTGCCAGATCCGGTCCCCCTCGCCGCCGAGCACCCCCCCAGTCCACCGGCCGCCGCTGCCGACCCCCTGCACCCTCGATTCCCCTACTCAACCGCCGCCGCCGACCCCCCGCACCCTGCGCACCGTCTTATAAAAAAAATAAGTATCAAACAACTTTTTAAATGCTACTGTCTTATAAAAAAATATTACTGTTATTATTTAAACAAGTTTGAACATATTTAAACACAAATAAGTATCAAACAGCTTTTTAAATGCTAAAAAAAATTTGTGGAGCCTGGGAGTTGAACCCAGGACCTCCTGGTGTGAGAACTGGCTGCTGACCAGTCGAGCTAGTAGAGGGGACTTGATGTGGATCAGTTCTGGTGGTACATAACCTGTTGGCTCGAGTTGAAATAAAAAAAAATACTAATGGCGCACCACGGTGAGGTGCGCCATTAGTATTGTGCCCGATCCCCCCTTCCCTCTCCCCCTCGCCAGTTCCCTCTCCCTCTCGATCCACCGCCGCCGCCGCCGCTGCCCTGACCCACTGCTCGCCCTCGCCCTCGCCCTCTCCCTCCCTCGCCCTCTCCCTCGCCCTATATCCCCTTCCCCTCTCCTCTCCCGACGCCGCTGCCCCGCCGCCTCGACGCTGCCCCGCCGCCCCGACGCC
>NC_057798.1:130646793-130746422 GCF_018294505.1 Triticum aestivum
CCGACGCCGCTGCCCCGCCACCTCGACGCTGCCCCGCCGCCTCGACGCGACCCCGCCGCCCGGACGCCGCCCCGTCCACACCACCGTCGCCGGAGCACCACCACCACCCGGACCTCGTCCCCGACATCCTCCCCGCGCCCCACTCCCCGGCATCCTTATCCTCTCCGACCGCCTCCTCCACCCCGGCCCGCTCCTCCAAGGTAAGCTACCGCCCCGACCCCTATCCCCTTCCCTCCTCCCATCCCATCTCCATATGAGCATGATAATTTGCATGAACCTTGGATGCCTAAAAATTTCAGATAGTTTTTTTAACATGAGCTCTTAAGTGCGGACAAGTATTTTATTTGCATATATTCTTTCTCAAAGTTTCTCAGACACCCAGATTTTGTTTTTGGCACGAACTCCTCCGATGTCCATATGATCATGCAAATTTGCACCAACCTTGGATGCCTAAAACTTTCAGATTTTTCTGAACATGAGTTCTTACGAGCGGACAAGTACTTGCATGCCTGAAATGAACACGATGATCATCAAGTCAACTGGTTATTGGTCGATAGTATAGACAACTAGCTACACTGAGTGACGAAACTAAACAAGCCTGCCTGGCCACCCGTCCATCCTACATGAGGGCAATTATGCCTGAACCACGGAACTATTTAATTTTTTATATAACTCATAACACAAAAAAATGGCTCCATTGGGTTTTGGTGCTTCCCCATGGCCAGGACAAGATAACTTTATCATTGTGCTATGAGATTAAACAGGGAGAGGGATGCTAACGCTCCTTTTGCTTGGCAGTATAAAGTACTAGTAAGTATAGATAAGAGGTTGGTTTTTTGAGGAATCAACAGTTAACGGGTGAGGCTCAGGCTGCAGTGATGGCTGCAGTATAAAGTAATATTCTTGTTTCGGTGTACATATGTAGGACACAAACAATTAAGGTGTCTATTTTGATTTAGTGCCTTTGCCTCCACTGCCTTTATCTGGATTGAAGCTTGCTTGTGTTTACTTCTGATTACAAGATCTCCATACTCGGAGATTTCTTTATATATGTTGTAGTATAAATATATTGTTTTGTCATTCTGTAATTGTTAGTGGAATTTACACTGTAAATGTTAGTGGGTTTATAGTGTACTTCTAGTGGATTTTTGCTCTGTATTTGCTAGTGGCATTTTTACTGAAACTAAATTGAAAATGGGACTCTGTGCACCAAGTTAGAGAGATGATGAAACAGCGTGGTGTGCTCAAAGACGCAGCATGCAGCTGGGTTGGGTCTGACAACTGTCCACCTGTCAACTGATGCAAATTAACGGTGATTTTTTCATGATATTTTGGGGGATTTCCTTCCTCTGTTGATTCGTTCTTGGGCTTTGCTGCTCCAACAGCAAAAGGAAAGCATACAATGTCTGATCGATTCTGGACATGCATGGTCGCTTAGTTAGCAAAGTCGACTTATTTACAATACAGAGTAGCTCACAAATCTTAATACAACCTGTGTCAACTTAATTAGCCACTGAAATACAACAAAGAGGTTTATTTATGTAAGCTAGGCTAACTTAATCAAACATACTCCTACTACGTAGCTCAACTTCAATAGCAGATTGTAGGACCTCCATGAATCAATTTCCCTGAGTATATATAAATTCATGGCAACAAAGATTTGGCTTAGACTGTTCTGCTCATTGCTTGGCTGCAAAGGGTGACTTGTTGTATTTAGAGCATGCTATTGCTTGCATATAACCAGATTTTGCATATCATTGTTTCTTCTGTTTCCAGTTTTACTGATTGGAGTATGTTTCTGGTTGAGGGGAGAACTGCACTGTAGTAGTACTGATGGAGCTGAGAAAGAGAGTGGTTCATTCTGAAACTCAACTAGCAACAGGCAAATATTGTATTCCCTGAGTAAATCGTTTTCTGAGATAAAATATATTTTCTTGTTGATTGAAGAATATCATATTCCCTGATTAAATCCCTGGGGAGTGATAATTTTTCCTATGTTCATAGTGTGAGATTGATCCAGATTGAATGTTATGCATATCTTAAACATAGGAGTGTTAGACATAAAGCATGTCCAGCAGAACCTTTAGTGCATCTTTGCTCTTGTTCATTTAGTTTCAGTAAACAAATATTGCGAAGCATGACATGGCCTTTGTGAGCTCCTTTGTATAAAATGAAATGCAAGGTTGCTGATACTGTAACCCAGATCACACAGATCAATTTTTTTTCAATTTATGCAACTGTAAGAGTACCAACCAGATTACACAAATCATTTTTTCTTCAGAAGTGTGTCATAATTTCCCTGTCCTAATTGTTGTTTTGATTCAGAAGTGATGATTTGCTACAACCAGTGCATGCATGCCTTTTTTCTTCTTCATTTTTAGTAAAGTGCTCTGTTCTGGGTCATGGACTTTGTGCCATGGACCAGTGCATGCATGCTGCTGCTGCTGCTGCTGCTGTACTACTTTTCAAGTGATGCTGCTGCTGCTATCTGCGAGTTGCTGCTGCTAGTTGTGATTTTGTCAAGTGATGCTGCTGCTACTTGTGATCTTCTAAAATGACCCCTTTCTCCTGAAACGTTGATTAATTTCCGTTTCGGTTGAGAAATGGGGCACTCCAAGGTCAAGAAAATTAGCAAAGGTCATGCCCAATTTTCTTGACCTAGAAGGTGCCCGATTCTCAACCGAAATAAAAATTAATTTGCTTTAGTGGTTGGATTAGTTTAGTATTTTTTTCACACACTCAGACACCCTTGCTTGCCATGTGTGTGAGAGAGATAATGAGAGGAGACAAGAAGAAGGGGGTTAGGAAGATGTTGCCTGCTCATCAAAGCTAACCATCTCCCCCTTTTCACCCCTTTTCCTTTGTCTTTTGTGGGTTGCAAGGAAGCTACTGTCTTAGCTAGCTTAGCTTGTGCACAAATCCCAGTGTTACAATCTAGAAAATTAGCCTGCAAAGATGAGGTCCCATGCTGGCTGTACCACTGCATCATGCAACAGTGCCTTCAAGATCCAAGGCAATATCACAAACATCATAGGCAATTTGACCAAACTCACAACCTTGTATCTTTGCAGCAACCAACTTTCTAGACACACCCCTCAAGAACTAGGTTACCCTGAGAACGTGGACTTGGACCTTAGCAACAACACACTAACAGGTTCTATCCCAAAACACCTAGGCAATATCACAAACATCTCTCAATTGTTCCTTGACAATAACCAACTTTTTGGCGACATTCCTCGAGAATTAGGTTATTTGGTCAACTTAGAGATCTTGTTCCTTGACAATAACCAACTTTTTGACCAAACTTTGTTTCTATTTAGAGAGAAACATGGCCCACAACGATGAGGCCGGGGGTTCGGGCGGCAAGGCTGTAACGCCCCGAGACCGACGCTCCAGAAGACTTCCAGCTACTCTGAGTTTCGTCGTGTGATTTATTTGTTTGATGCATTCATCTTTGCATCATGTGCATTGCATCATGTCATCATGCCATCATCTCATAAATCTTTTGCATCTCAACTAAATAAATTGCATGGATCTTCGGTCCATTTAAATCGAGGGATATTCACATGGTGATTTCTCTTTATTACATATCCTCCCAATATTTTAGGGAGCTACAATAAATATTCCATTCGTATGGAATCATCCCAAACAAACTGGCATTTAAAACCACTCTCGTTTCCGAATATTCTAACCTTGATCTTTCTCCAATTTGCTCCGGTTCAAGCTGTCATGCTTTGAAATATGTCAAAGTAGATCCATGTCAGTTTTGAGCTCAACTTGTATTTATTTGCCTTACCAAATAAATATATCTACATTTCCTTTTTTTATATAAAAGGAAATAACCCGTTTCTTTTCCTTTTAAAACCAATCAGGCCCCTGGCCATTTTCCTCCCCACCGGACTGGCCCAGCCAGCTTTGCAGCCCAACTGGCCGGTTTGGCCCACCTAATCCTCGGCCCAGCTCCCTAACCCTAGCCCGAGCGCATCTCTCTCCCTCTCGTTCCCTCTGCCCGCCGCCGCGCACACACACACCGCATCGCCAGGGAGACCCAGCGCTCGATCCCCTCGCCTCCCTCCTCTCGCTCTCTCCCTGATCCCCAGCGCGCGATCCCCCTCCTCACGCTCGTCTTCTCCCTTCTCCTCGCTCCCTCTTCATCCCGCAGCGCCCCACAGCCGAAGCCCCACTTCGCCCGCCTCCTCGTCTATCAGCCGCCGCCGCGGCGCGAGCCCCGCCTGCCGGATCCCCGAGCAGCCACCAGGCCGGAGCCCCGTCGCCACCCGCCGCCGTTGGCGACCACCAGGAGGGCCACCCCGTGCGCGACACCTCCCCTTGGCTTCCTCGTCCTCGCCTCGTACCCCGCCACGACGGAGCTGCTCCCTCCACCTCGCGCCTGGTCTCCATGGCGTCCCCGTCGCCCGAGCGCCCGAGGAGAGGAGCTCCTCGAGCACCCGTGCCCGCAGCCATCATCCTCCTGCGCCTCAAGTCCCGCGTCGCCAAGCCGTCTCCCTGCCCTCGAATCCGTCCAGTTCTGCCGTCCGCCGTGGCCGTGGAGCTCGTCGGCGTCGTCCTCGTGCCGTCCAGCCCCGGCGACCCCTCCTGGACCTGCTGCTGCCGCCAAGTCCCGCCTACCGGAGTCCCTGCACCGGCGCCGAGGCCCAGCGAGCCCCTGCTTGCTGCTCCGACTCCCTGCCCGAGCTTCGTTTTTCATCATGGACGTGGGGGAGCTGCTGAACCTCGCCATGGTTCTGTCCTTGGATTCGTTAAGACCGCCAAGACCCATACCTGGATCGTCAAGTTCGACTACACGAAACCGCCAAGTACCACTACGATTGCGGACGCCAAGACCGGACCAACAAGTACCCCGATGACCGTCGAGACCGCCAAGTTCCACTATCGCCGACATGTACGACTACACCACGGTCACACGTGAACGACTACCGTCGCCGAGACCGCAAGTACCACGACTAACATGTACGGCTACACGACGACCCGCCAAGACCCTGTACAACTACCGCCGCCGTCGTGTACCACTACTTCCACTACCGTCGCCACGTGAACAACTACTTCCGACGACGTCCCGTGAACGCCTACTTCCTCTACACCGCTCCGAATGCGAACCGTCTCGTTTGAACGCTTCGAAGGTATAACTCGAAACGACCGCCATGGACCGAATGCACGTTGTATGAGATGCCCGTGTTTGCACCATGTCCGAATTGTCATTGCAAGTTCCTCCTCGTTTCCATGCCACAATCCCGTGGGAACCCGGTAGCCGGGAGCACCCCACCATCTTGCATGACTCGCTCACGCTCACTTCCTTTTGTACCGGTATCTCCGTGAGCTACCGGAACCGATATGTTGCCGTGGCATCATTTTCGGATATGTTGCCGTGGCACCATTTTTGTTTCGCCGCTGTGGCACCTTTTTCCTTCCGCCATGGCGACTAATGCTTCTTATCATGCTCATGTCAACATTTTCATAAAAATTGCATAAAACTTGCATATGTCATCCGCATCATGATAACAACAATTAAAATATTTAAAATTGTTGTTTGCTTTAAATTGCTAAATAACATGGGGATTTTCCGGAATTGTTGTTTGTTGTTTCCGGCCTCATTTAAACTTGCCTAGATAGGTAGTTTTCATTTGCTTCACCCTCTTGCCATGTTTATCAACACTTAATATTGTTGGGTACATAACGAGAGATAACTAAATAATTGATGTGGTGTTTCGTCAACATGCACCTCGTTGCATATTGAGCTCCACTTAACTTGTAGTATTGTTTGTTGCACTTTGCCATGCCATGCCTCATTAAACCGGACATGCATCATACTTGTTTGTGCATCATGACTTGTTTATGCTTGTGTGTTTACTATGTTGTTTGTTCCTTTCCGGGTTGCTTCTCACGTTTGCTTCGGTTTCGTTCCGGAGTTGTGAGGATTCGTTCGTCTACGGCCATTTGTCTTCTTCTTGGATTCGTTCTTCTTCCTTGCGGGATTTCAGGCAAGATGATCATACCCTCGAAATCACTACTATCTTTGCTATGCTAGTTTGCTCGCTCTTTTGCTATGCCAATGCTACGATGCCTACCATTTGCTTGTCAGCCTCCCAAATTGCCATGTCAAACCTCTAACCCACCATGTCCTAGCAAACCGTTGATTGGCTATGTACCGCTTTGCTCAGCCCCTCTTATAGCGTTGTTAGTTGCAGGTGAAGATTGAAGTTTGTTCCTTGTTGGAACATGGAGATGCCGTTCCTTGTTGGGACATTTATTTACTTGTTGGGATATCACAATATATCTTACTTAATTAATGCATCTATATACTTGGTAAAGGGTGGAAGGCTCGGCCTTATGCCTGGTGTTTTGTTCCACTCTTGCCGCCCTAGTTTCCGTCATATCGGTGTTATGTTCCCGGATTTTGCGTTCCTTACGCGGTTGGGCTATTATGGGAACCCCTTGACAGTTCGCCTTAAGTAAAGCTCTTCCAGCAATGCCCAACATTGGTTTTACCATTCGCCACCTAGCCTCTTTTTTCCCTTCGGTTTCGTGGACTCAAGGGTCATCATTATTTTACCCCCCCCCAGGCCAGTGCTCCTCCGAGTGTTGGTCCGAACTGAGCTGCCTGCGGGGCCACCTCGGGGAAACTTGAGGGTTGGTTTTACTCATAGCTAGACTCATCTGAGTGTGCCCTGAGAAAGAGATATGTGCAGCTCCTATCGGGATTTGTCGGCACATTCGGGCGGTGTTGCTGGTTTAGTTTTACCCTGTCGAAATGTCTTGTTGTACCGGGATACCGAGTCTGATCGGAGTGTCTCGGGTGGAGGTCTATTCCTTCGTTGACCGTGAGAGCTTGTGATGGGCTAAGTTGGGACACCCCTGCAGGGATTTGAACTTTCTAAAGCCGTGCCCGCGGTTATGGGCAGATGGGAATTTGTTAACGTCCGGTTGTAGAAAACCCGAAGTTGACCTTAATTAAAATACATCAACCGTGTGTGTAACCGTGATGGTCTCTTTCCGGCGGAGTCCGGGAAGTGAACACGGTGTTGGAGTTATGCTTGACGTAGGTTGCTATAGGATCACTTCTTGATCATACTTTTATCGACCGTGCTTTGCCTTCTCTTCTCGCTCTCATTTGCGTATGTTAGTCACCATATATGCTAGTCGCTTGCTGCAGCTCCACCTCATTACTCCATCCTTCCTATAAGCTTAAATAGTCTTGATCTCGCAGGTGCGAGATTGCTGAGTCCCCGTGGCTCACAGATACTTCCAAAACCAGCTTGCAGGTGCTGATGAGTCTGTGCAAATGACGCAACCAAGCTCAGGAGGAGCTCGATGAAGATCTTGCCCTTTGTGTTGTTTCGTTCTAGTTGATCAGTAGTGGAGCCCAGTTGGGGTCGATCGGGGACCTTTGTCGCATTTGGGGTTCTTCTTTTATTTTGGTTCCGTAGTCGGACCTTGATTGTATCTGGATGATGTAATGCTTTATTCATGTAATTGTGTGAAGTGGCGATTGTAAGCCAACTATGTATCCTTTTCCCCTATTATATTGCATGGGTTGTGTGAAGATTACCTCACTTGCGACATTGCTTTCAATGCGGTTATGCCTCTAAGTCGTGCTTCGACACATGGGAGATATAGCCGCATCGAGGGCGTTACAAAGGCATTCTGGGAGCTGTCCCAGGAGATGGAGGAACAACCTCACTTGTATGAGGCCGCCGCCTTCCCCACCGATCCTGAGACCACTGATGGTGCCGCCGAGGATGACCACACTGATGCCACCACTGATGGTGCTGCCGAGGATGCCACCACTAATGATGGCGGCGCCCGCACAGATGGCAGCCAACCGAAGAGGCAACGGAAGGACCGGCGCCCGATCGTGCTCCTCACCCTCAAGGAGGAAGTTACTGAAGTGGACTCCAACGGGAATCCAACGACGCCCGAACGAATAGTCAAGGGGTACTCGCTTCAGCTCGGGTGCATTGTCCGGAGCACCGTCTCGATCAACACCGAGAACCTGAGGCATCCTGACCGAGGGAATTTGCGCCACCTCCTCTTCACGAAGCTGCACGAACGATACAAGATCCCCGCTGAATTTGCAAACACAAGCCTCAAAGGGAATAAAGTGAACAATGCTGCCCTCACGAAGATGAGCAAGGCCCTGTCTACTTGGAAAAGCAATGTGAAGAGAATGATCGAGAAAGGTGAGAGTTATCAGAAGATCAAGGAGAAAAATCCTTCGATCACCGAAGATGACTACAACGACTTCAAGATCAATTGCTCGAGCACCGCAAGCTCCCAATCAAGTGAGTGGGGGAAACAAATGCGGGAGCTGAACATAGGGGAACACACACTCGGTCCCGGTGGTTACAGAGTGGCGGAGCCTATATGGGACAAGGAGGAGGCGGACCGTGCCGAGCAAGGCCTACCGCCCCTCTTCGATAAATACGGTGACAAGCAGACCATGAACTTTGTCAGGGCCCGGTACAAGAAGGACCCGAAAACAAAGGAGCTTACTACGGATCCGAAGACCAGGCAGCTTGAGCTTGTTCTGGTAAGGAATACACCCCCGCGTAATTAGCTCCATATGGTTGCATTCTAATTAATGAAGCCAAATCTCTAAATGGTTCACATTCCTTCCGCAGGCGACTGAAAGCAGTAGCGCGGGGTCGACTAAGAGCAACCCTTGGGACACCACTCTAAATAGGGGGTTGAATGTAATGAAGAACAAGGATAAGCTCAGTAAGCCGACGTCAGCTGGTCGTGTGGCCGTCAAAGGCTTGTCGACAAAATGGGGGTCATACTATACCGCTGGTGTGCGGAAGGAGAAAAAGACCAGCTCGAAAAGCTAGGCGCGAGAGGTTCAAGAACTCAAGGCACAGGTGGCGCGGATTCCGGAGATTGTCCAAGAGCAAGTGGAACAACGACTCGGAGCGACGATCACCGCCCTTGTGCCTACCTTGATCTCGGGGTTGAGTGCGTGGATTGCGGGCGGCCAACAGGGGCCGCCCCCGATTCCTAGCTTCACGGCCAGCAACTCGCATAATGCGATGGCGGGGCCATTGGTGCCTCTGGCGGAGGCGACATTGGTGTCTCCGACGCCGGCACGGGAGCTTAATGCACCCGGGTGTACGCCGGCCGGCACCTCTGCAGCAAGCGGCACCTCCGTCAACTGCACGCCCGCCGTTGGCGGTGCGTCGACATTAGCCGAGCTCGACGCCATCATCACGGTAACTAATTAAGCCTCTCTCGGCCGAGGACTTCATCTCCTTGCCTTTGACTGGGCATCCCTGACGCCCTACATGTTTTCGCAGGGCGCCGTCGACGTTCCGTGCACTCTCCTCCACTTCGTGAACAACGAGTTGGTCGATGTCGCCAAGGGCAAAATCGTTCAACCGGGCAACCCCTTGTTCCACGGTACCCAGATGCCACCCAACTTGTTTAGGGTTCAACTGGTTCGGGTGCTGCCAGGCTGCGACGACCTGTTACCTCCGATTCGACCCGTCGGGGCCGACGATGAAGACGTGATGACCCTCAGCGCCTGCCTGAGCTGGCCCCTGCTTTGGCCGAAGAGCCAGATTCGTTTGAGGGCGGGGGACACCACCCCAAAGACAACACCGCCAGTCGTGCCGGCGCCAAGTCGGCCCCATGGCAAGACCGCCGTAACGGTGCCGGACATCCCTATGCCACTGGATCCAAACATGCATATGGCACAGGATCAGAACGACGACGACGACGACGATGATACATTTGGCAACGTTGATCAGTACTTTGCCGATCATGGGTACGATGGCGACTTCATGGGGCCTCCTTCTCAAGAACCAAACCCAACAAAAGACGTGTGCGATCTAGCTGGTACCGCGGAGAAGCCAAGTTGCAACAGGCGCCGTCTGACGTTCAGCTCTCAGGAGACGCCTCCAGCTGCCGACTTCACCGAGCCTCAGATAGGCGAGGTGCGAAATATTATCAGCCCCAACACACTCAAGAAGGCGGTCTATGAGCAGAACTCGGTCCCATTACAGGAGAAGAAGAAGGCACGCAAAAGAAAGACTAAGAAGGGTGCGAGCCAGCCGGCACCGAGTACGATCCGTGCTCAGGATGGGCCACCTTCACCGCAGGATATCTCGAGGAGGGTGCATGTGGCGGGTAGGGCGATGCTACCGACAAATATGCTCAATGCTGCAACCGGTGCTATGCGGAGTCTGCATGACAGTGTTCTTTCTTTGGAGAAGCGGCGTCTCAGGGAGAAGGATGTGGCATACCCAGTTTTCGCGGCCAAGGTGCCAGAGGGCAAGGGCTTTGTGGATAACTCCATCGGGCGTACGATCGTCCTGCGTTTTGATGACATCCACGCTATGTTGAACCTTCATCCGCTGCACTACACCTTCGTTCGGCTATTTTCGCTGAGTATGGAGATGCGGATCATTCGCGACAAGACCCCGGACATCGTGATAGTCGACCCCTTCTACATGCGTGCCAAGATCTTGGGCAGCGCTGGGGACCGGCAAGTCGCGAGTTCTTACCTCGAAGGCGTCATTCTGGCAAACCAAGATAAGGATAACTTCCTCGTGCCTTACTTTCCCGAGTAAGTCCTCCCCTCAACCGGCCCGTAACATATGAATTCTTACATTTCGATCATTTTTCTTTTAACATTCCGTGTTTTCTGCAGTGACACACGTTGCACGCTCATCCTCCTAAGCCCCAAATATTCCATGGCCACGTATTTCGACCCGGACCGTCAGTCGAACGTAGACTACACAAATGTCAAGAAGGTTCTTGATGATGTTCTCCCCGGCTACGCCAAATCTGGAGGCACCTTCACCAGGCCTATTCGTAAGTACGGCAAGCACGTGTTCTCCCACAATACAATGTTCTGCTGCGTCAAGCAGCCGCCTGGCGGTCAGAAGGGTGCCTACTACGCCATCCATCACATGCGGGCGATCGTACGGGACCATCATCAACTTCTGCTACCGAGTAAACTCAAAAATTGGGCCGCGAGCGTGTCGGCAATCCAGGACGCGGACCTCCGACAAGAATTCTTTCGCATCCAGTCGGAGTTTGCGGAAATCATCCATCAAGATGTCCTTCGTACCTCGGTGCAGTTCTACCTCAGAAATCAACCATCCAACAGTGACATCGACACAATGCTACAAATGCAGGCTGACAACGACCGTTATTTCATGACTCCCACGATAGACGGCGGCTTCATCCACGCTCCGGTCCCTTGAGTCGAGTCGAAAGCAGTGATGCTGTGTCTAGTTCTGAAACATCGATTGGCTCATGTTGTAATTAAACTTTAATGAACTTGTAGTATGTCTCTTTGGTTTCGAGAGTCGTTCAACTTAGATATAATCGATGCTATTAATGTCTTGCTTTTCTCTTCCGATCGCTCTGTTGCATACTTATATATTGCTTATGTATTGTCTGTGAATTGGTACTAACGTTTCGTTTGGCTAGTGCATAGCGATGCCGACGTATGTCGTGTACAAGGGTAAGGTTCCCGGAGTCTACGATGACTGGGAGGAGTGTCGGAGACAGGTTCACCAATTCAGCGGTAACAGTTACAAAGGATACACCAATAGGGCCGAGGCCGAATCTAGATACGCCCGCTATCTAGCGGGAGAGGGGAGGGAGCGTTGGAGGAACCGAATGAAGACGAGTTTCATCGTGATGATGCTCATCGTGATGACCGCAACTCTCTTCTATGTGATGGTAGTTTAGATGATCGATATCGACTTATAATGTGAAGACAAACTCGCTACTCGCGGTCTCGAGACTTGTAATATAATATTCTATCTTTGTTCGGTCTTTTCAATTCGGAGACTAATATGATGAATTGTATTCGGAGACTAATATGATGAATTGTATTCAAAGACTAATCTTCTATTGTATTCGATGAATCTGTTGTTGATGTGTGCTGTCTATATTTTGTCAAATTATATATTTTGTAACCTGTGCAAAAACAGAAAATAAAAAAATAAAAAAAACTAATATTCATACTAATGGCGCATCACATGACAGTGCGCCATTAGTATGACAAAGCATACTAATGGCGCATCACTGGTAAGTGCGCCATTAATATGCCATGGTTACTTATGGCGCATCCAGCGGTGGTGCGCCATTAGTATGCCAAAGCACCTGGATATACATGGCCCCTGGGAGGCATACTAATGGCGCACCCTGGCCTATACTAATGGCGCACCCGCGGTGCGCCATTAGTATACCAGATACTAATGGTGCACCAGGTGGTGCGTCATTAGTAAAAATTACTAATGGCGCGCTGTTAATGGCGTACCACAGATGCGCCATTAATGGCCATACTAGGTGCGCCATTAGTAGGGGTTTTTCTAGTAGTGCATGGATAAAGACAATTATCATGAACAAGGAAATATAATAATTATCCTTTTATTATTGCCTCTAGGGCATATTTCCAACACAATGCAGGGTACATTTGGGGCTCCAAGGCACCTATCAAGGTTAAGATCTTTGGCTGACTCCTCTACCGTGACAAGCTTAGCACGATGGCGAACTTACATAGTAAGATCATCACCGCGGGGGCGTCTTATCCTCGCTGCATCATCCCTTTGGAGGACGCAACACACCTCGCCCTTCTCTGCCCATGCGCGGCTTAGGTTTGGTCCTGCTTGGGCCTTCAGATCCCTCTCACCATCGACCTCATCTGGGATACTCCGACTCCGGTTGGCCTCGACATCAGCACTTGGCCTACCATCGCCCTCGCCATCCTCTGGGAGCTGTGGGACTCCAGGAACGCTTGTGTCTTCTGTAACGGATGCACTCCCTCTAGATACTATTAGGAACATCATCTCACATTTTATGCTTTGGGCCTTTAGATTTAAGGACCCAATTAGTAGGGAGGCTGCCGTGTCTTGGCGTCTGTATGTATCCTCTCGTTGTAATCCTTTTATGTAATGTGCAACTTGCCCTTGGTTTTTGAGTAATATATTCAGGTGGGGACCCTCTCCCCCCAGGTGATTGTTCAGAAAAAAACAAAGAGAGAGTTGGGCGGGCCAGAGAGCACAAAAATTTCAAATACGCGGTGTGCCTCTGTCGCCGGGGGTGGCGACTGGCGGCTGCTCCTCTTCTTGGTGGTGCACCGCGATGACCTGTGATGTGAGCTTAGTTGGGCTGATGCGTCTATGCCAAACAGTTCTGGATTGGGTTTGGTGTAATTTTTTTTGCTTCAACATTGGGTCATGGCCTCATCGGCCTTGTTGTAGCTCCGCCAGTATCGAAGGGTAAAGGGACTCAACAGGTTTAGGAATGAGTTTGGATTCCACAATAGCCATATGAGAGGTAATCTCATAATTTCTTAAAAGATGTGAGCCCAAGCAAATTCCATCTCTATAACCAAAATAAACTCATGAACGAAATTATTTCAATCACAAACGCATGAGGGCGAGCCAAGCACACAAGCGCGGATGGGCAAAATGTGGTCTTTACACCCCTCTGCAAAAGCAGGAGCAGACCTAATTTCTTTTATAGTGGGGGCACTTCTTACACCAAATCTGAATTTCCGAAGTAAATTCAGTAAAATACAAGCAAACTTTGCTAAACTTTTAAAAATTGAGTGGGGGCATAGGCCCCCACTGGCCTCTATGTAGGTCCGGCTTGGAGAATGATCAAGACTTGGCTTGGTTTGGAGGCTCTCGCTCTATCTTGCTGGCTGGACAAGAGAAGCGTCAAGACTTGGTGGAACAACATGGCAGGCCACAACACTGCAAATCAAAAGGTCATGACTTTCCTCACCATGCTTGTCAACTCAACAATTTTAGACGAACAAAATGCTTATTTCAAAAAGTCCAAATTGCCGCATTACATATAGAGGCCATCAAGGAGGAGGCTCGGATTTGGACGCCGTGAGGGCTAGGCATTTGAGAAATATCATGCTAGGAGGGTGAGTTTTTTGTATTTCAAAACATGCCACACTCATCTTTTTTGAGAAAGCTCTATAAACTCTTTTCTTAATTATAATGAATGAGGTAAATCTTTTGACTTCGCTTTTAAAGAAATGCATCAATAGAACGGCCCATTTGGTAGATGGCATTCCATTTCATTTGGTTCCTCAACTAAACATGCCATTAAAGAATGACAACAGCTCAAAGATCAGATGCTGCGAGTTGAGGGCATCTCCAGCCGCGCCCCTAAGAAGGCCTCCCCAGGCGATTTTTTCGCGCCGGCGCCGAAAAAACGGCCCAGCCGCGCCCCCAGGAGCCCGATTTTCGCCGGCTTGGGCCGAAAACAGCGCCGGCGGACCCAGCCCGAACCCGGCGCGCTGGGGGGCACTCGGGGGCGCCGGGCGAACTTTTTTGGCGCGAAGAAACCGCGGGCCCGACGCGTCAGCGACCGGGTTACTTCTCGGCCCTTCGTCGTCCTCATCGCCTCATTTCCCGCGGCGAATCAATGCCAAAGCTGCCGCGCTGCCGCGCCGGTCAGCCTGCGCCATTGATGCTTCACGGCGGCGTAGTGAAGGCCGGACGACGCGCGTCCCTCGCCCTCGCCTCGCCCGCCACGCGTACGCACGGTGCCACGCGTGTGGGCGGCGCGTCGGCCTATATATGCCGCGCCCCGGCGCACTCGGTCGTCACACTTCCCCTCCGCCGTCGCTCCGTCCCCTCCGCCGTCGCTCCTTCCTCCCTCTCCTCTCCTCCTTTTCGCCGCCTTCCAATGGCCGAACGTTTCCCAGGCGACGGCGCGGCGGCGAACGGCTTCGGCCGCCGCCATCTCCATGAAGACGAGACTCGCCTCCTTTACGAGGCCGAGTACCCGGTCCCGCCGGACATGCGGGTGCCCGGGGCGTGGAGGATCAGCGCGGGCGGCGTGCCGGTGCCCCCGGTACCCTCCGGCGCGGTGCGGCGCGCGGAGATCGCCCGCATCCGCTCGAACCTGCCGCCTGCGGCGAGGGAGGCGCCACGGTACGCCCCCGATAGCCCGCTGTGAGAGCCCTACTTCCGCCGCCGTCACGCCCAGCAGCTCGAGGCCACCAACGGCGTCGTGCCCTCCGGCAGGCAAAACTCCGCCGGCCGGCGTCGATGGTGGGGCGTGCCAGGGCGCACGCTGGACGCCGTCCTCGAGTACATCGAGGGCGGCAACACGCCGCGCCTCGACTACCCCGCTCCCCCTTCCTTTTCACGCCGCCGGGGAAGCTCCTGGACCCCGAGGCGCATGGAGAGGAGACCGGGGGGTCCTCCTCTTCGTCCGGCGGCTCGCCCTGCCTCCGCCCCGTCAAGCCGGAGCCCCAGGACACGCCTGTGGCCGCGCGCACCCGCAGCTCCGGCGTCCGTATCGGCGCCCCGTCAAGCCGGAGCCCCGCCGGCCGTTTTGTCCTCGTCGAGCCCAAGCCGGAGCCCGGCCTCGTCGAGCCCAAGAAGGAGCCCGGCCTCCCCGCGGAGTACGAGGAGATAGCCCGGCGCGGCTTCTCCGACGAGGACGCCATGCGGTGGGCGCGGGAGGACTACCTCCGCGAGGAGACGGTCCGGCAGTGCCGGGCCCTGAAGGAGATCGCCGCCCGCAAGCGCGGGCGCGAGGACGAGCACGGCGTCGTGATCCTCGACAGCGACGACGACGACGCCCCCGGACCTTCCAACCCGCCGCGCCAACCGGGGGAGGGGTGCAGCAGGGACGACGGAGGTTTAGGCGGGGGCGGCAGCGGCGACGACGACGACGGCGGCGACTACACGCGGTTCTACAGCCTCCTCGGCATGTAGACGCGTTGGGCGGGCGGCGAGGGAGACGGCGGGAGTAGCCCGCCGTTTTTTTTTTGTAAAATATGTTTAAGTTTGAACGAACTCGCCGAAATTTGCTATGAATTTGCACCGTGTTTGTGCCGTGTTTAAATTTTTTAAAATACCGTGGGCGCCGCGACTGGGGGGCGCCCCCAGTGCGCAGTTAGCGCCGGTGCGCCCCCAGGGGCGATTTTTTGCCCCTCCTGGGGAGCCAACGGCTGGAGATGCCCTGAGGAGGGGATAGGAGGGGGCAGGGGAAAGACAGAGAGCACCATATGGATGAATAGACATGAAACGGCTGTCAATAGCGGTGCCCTTAAAGTTGTGTTGACAGCAATAGATTGCATATGATCTGTACTGAGTAAAGACATAAAGAGGTATGCACATTGTTGAGATGATCATGAGCAAGGGGTCAACAAGATGTTATATTGTACAACAAAGAA
Organism: Triticum aestivum; assembly: GCF_018294505.1. Classification (NCBI taxonomy): domain Eukaryota; kingdom Viridiplantae; phylum Streptophyta; class Magnoliopsida; order Poales; family Poaceae; genus Triticum; species Triticum aestivum. The sequence goes on from NC_057798.1 coordinate 130,662,974, forward strand.
TATATTTTGGATTCAATAAGGGCGGTCGGTTAATTTCCTATGGCATCGGATTGCACCAGGCTCATCTGATAATTTGACCAAAAATTGCCCACCAGCGTGGCTTCTAAATATAGTCAATATATGTGTAAATGGAGGCCATTACACTTCAAAACCCTGGAACGAACAATGAGCTCAGCTCATTTGTTCGACTCGATGAACTCCCGGTATTCCTTCTTCATCTTCACACCAGAGAAAGTCCTGCATTTCCAAGATTAAGGTATATCAGAAGGGTGGGCCTGCTATGACACCATATAAAGTAGGCAAGACAGGGGTTCTGCAAGCTGCCCAAGAGATGTTCGACATATTTGGGAGAAATTCCGGGTGCATGGTAGAAGCTTTGTTAACCCGGAACAACACTACCCATATGTCACGATTAAGATGTGTACTTGCAAAGAGAGCACACTTATCCTGCCAACTGTCCTATTTAACATCGTCAAAATGGCATTCATGAAAGAAGATGGACAAAGTGTTGACCACTGATCTATCTCTATGTGTACGTACAACATGCCCGTCATTCATGTGTTTTGGCCTCATTTACAGGATGATGACATCTCAACTTAAGCCTGTGGTTGGATATAAAAAATTGTTAACTGTGGAATATGTAATTCCAGCAGAACCCGTCCATTGAAAATGAAGTGAGCATGGTGGTCACTGCTTAATTTGGTTTATTACTACCAAAAGGATAAGTACAAAACTGGAATTATGTAAAGGTACAAAAGTGGTTGCCGTCATAGAGCAAGAAGGTTCACTAAGAACAATAAAATACTCATATTTCAGCTAACCCAATGTTTAGGTAAGTTGTGTTTTAGGTTGCGGCCGTAGTTTAGTAGAAAAACTAGCAAGACCAATCTAAGAAGCAAACCTGATCATTTCTTTGTTTTTGAAGAACTGGACACACGGTGTTCCCATTATGCCTGCAGCTTCTGCTATTTCAGGGTCCTCCTCGATGTCAATTTCAACAAAATGAACGTATTCGTCGTATTCATCTATAACCTGTAAGAAATATCATTTTCACAAGGATGAGGTATCATTATCAGCAAGCAACAAAAATAACATATAATTGCACAAGAACTTTTTTTTGAAGCTGTACCAAATTGTGAACTTATGTACTCCCTCCGTTCACAAATATAAGATGTTCTAACTTTTTTTCTGAATCAGATGTATAGACACGTTTTAGTGTGTTTGTTCAGTCCTTTCAGTCCGTATGTAGTCCATATATCAGCAAGGGTGTTGCAGTTGAAGTGCCGCACCCAATGGTAGTCGAGCAGCTACCAGATTAAACTCTTACCACCGAAGTGGTAAATTCATAGTTCTTACAAGGTTACCGCTGTGATGACGCGTGTATCACCAAGCATAGAGAAGGGTGCTATCTTGAATAGGGGATTCTCATGAAATTAAAAATAGACAAGGTGATCAAATCACATCCATGCATTGTCAAATTGCTGGCATAGAACAGTCCATCAGCTATCAGGTGGTGTGGTTCAGACCACCTAATGCATTTCAAATGGTAACATCTGTACCCAGTGTCTTAGACATATACCTAGGGCCCTAACAAAAATATACTCCAATGTAATGTGTGGACTACCATTGTTTAGCAGTGTGTGTTGAAAACAAGATGAGATTTAGAAATTAACCGATGCATGTGTGGAGGGTCAATTTTAATCGAGTGGGTGATATTTATGACTGGAATGCATACTGGCACCTTCAACTGATGCAGTTCTTATCGACTTCCATCTTCATAAATGCCACAATGCAATGCAGACATCATGAGCATATGCCCACTCAATTCATTTGGTGTGTTTCAATCATATATTGTTCTTTGTTGGATTGAGTTTATCTTCAATAAGGATTTTATTTCTAGAACAGACGATTGAGCTCCGGCATGCTCTAGCAGATCCAAATGTAAACTATCAGGCTACTGGCTTGGCTTGTCGCTATGGATGTTCAGTCGTCAAAGGAAACCACAGCATAAAGTAAATTTATTTCTAGAATTAAGGTAGATGTGAAGAAGATGTTAAGATACATTTTGTATAACTAGATTTAAGGTTGCTGACAAGTAATTTTATTTAAGTACTCCCTCCGTTCCTATTTACTCGTCGTAGTTTTAGTTCAAATTTTAACTAAAACCAAGACGAGTAAATCGGAACGGAGGGAGTAGATGTTAAGATGTTCAAAGTTCAATTACAAAAATTCAAGAACTAACCTTGTTCAAAATTGGTTTTAAGGTTCTGCAGGGACCACATGTTGGAGAAGTATATAGAACCAAAATGAGCCTTGGACTTCCATGGTATAACTTGCGGAGTGCATACTGCAAAGATAGCAAAGCTCAGGATCAAATTTGACATGAACACTTACGTTTATATGAGGCACACTAAGGATATATATGTTTGGCACCTGTCCCTTGTGCTTTGTGTGAGTAATGTCGAAGCCCATCTCGACATCTTTGCCTTCAATCTCCTTCTTTTTTTCTTCACGAACAGGCTGAAATTTAATCAAGTAGAACAAAGAGTTGTAACATAAGTTTGATTGGTTGTTACAGAAGATAAGCCCCAAAACATATGAAGGTGCATTAAGTATGCATACACTAATGATCTCTAGTAGCTCAGGTTTTATCCACTCACAAGGTCACAAATTCTTATTCAGAACATATCAACTCACAGTTTCACATCGCTACAGCTTATGATAATGGAAGTCTAAACTCCAAATTTTATACACGAAAGAATAATCAAATGTGCCTGCATAGCATGCTAATATATGGAAACTAGGAAGCTTAATTAGAATGGACAAAATTTATCACAAATTACTGCAACACCCATGATAATGAAGACCAGTGATATTCATAGGGTAAGAGACAGTTTTCATTGAGACAATGACGACCAATCAAAATGAAGCTGGCAAATGCACATGGATCAATTGCGCTAAACAAATACATTTTGCATGAAAAATAATACCTGGTGAAATTCAACAAGAAGATCATTGGAGACTAAGTATCTTTCAACTGACAAAGCAGCTATACATCCAGATCCAGCTGCAGTAACGGCTTGCCTCCATTCATGATCCTGCAGGTGAAGATGTGTGAAAACAGAAAAAGTTCATGATAACGGGCTGAAATAATAAATAGAATATCTGAATATCTATGTTTCATGGATAGGTATCGAATGATGAGTGGGTACAAGTCTTCTGTCTTAGACAACAAATTATATTGCCTTTCACTGCGGAATTTTCCAAACAGTAGAGGCAGGGTCATCAAGAGATGATGTGCTAGCATGCTACAGGATTAACGTGGTGAGGTGACAGCACACATGAACTGCAACAGGATTAAGTCCTTGTTTCTTCAAGCGTCACACTTTACAATCATGAAGAAGTTTCAGACATTCAATGAAGGATGGAGTTACCTGCACATCACCAGCAGCAAATACGCCATCAACTGAAGTTTTTGCTGTCCCTTCATCAACCAAAATATATCCAGAACTATCAAGTTCAATTTGACCTTGTAGCAGCTGACTGTTTGGAGTATGTCCTATCCCATAAAATAGACCTTTCACTTCAAGAACTTTTTCCTCTCCCGTATCGATTCTCCTCAACTGAATACCGGACATCTGTCCTTTCGTATTGCCGACAACATCCACAGCTTCTGTATTGAAATGTACTGTTATGTTGGGGTTGTTGAGTACTCTGAAACATTCGCCATAATCAACCTGTTAACCAAACATCCAGGCAATTGAAATTTTACTTCATTAATATATCATGCAACTGAAGAGGAGCTAACATCCTTTAAAGAACTTAACAATTTCATCTACAGACAAGTTCCAAAAAAATTACAGCCCTCGAGTTCTATGGACCTCTGGCAATATTGTGATTTTGAGTATCTAAACTTATTGCAGTATTAACGAAGACCAATTGTGCCGCTATAACCAACATTTTAAAGTGGAAGCTCAGCATATTACCATGCAACTAAATGCCATCATCGAATGGTGAATGAGTTCACGTTATTTACAATAGATGAGAGGTGGAAAAATAATCGTGCATTCCTTTTACAGTTGTTTAAGTTGTCAAGTATCAACTGATGCTAACACTGAAAATAAGTGAAATCTTGGCAATCCATGGACCGAAGATTTACATGAACAGGTAAGACTATTTTGATATTTATCACAGTAAAGGATATAATTTTATAGGGAAAAAAACTTAGAGAATGCCTTACCGGTCCTGCATAGCTTTGGATGCTCGTAGTTGGTCTCTTCGAACAAGTAAATGAACATGGCACGCATATTTTGTCAAATATATTGCTTCCTCGGTAGCTGTATCACCCCCTCCAACGACCGCGAGAACTTGACCCTTGTACAGTGGTGATGCTCCATCACATATTGCACATGCGCTGATACCTCTACTCCAAAATTCTTCTTCACGAGGTAATCGAAGTCGCTTCGCAGTAGCTCCAGTTGCAATGATTACACTATGGGATTTCACCTATATATATGTCACTAAAATTAGTGCAGCAAAAAATATGTGCAAAATAATTCACGTGCACTATAAATTAATAACAGGTGGTTTGCCATCAACATACATATACAAAGAAAAATTACAGCACAACTAAGAGTCAAGTCATAATCGTAGAGCAAAAGAGTAGACAAAGACCTAAATAAGTAAAGCACATAGAATTCTGCACTGGTTCAGAGCTCACATTATTTACTCTACACTTTCCACTAGCTCTGCTTTGTTACTTTTCAATTTAAAACGGATCCTGGTTTTGACTAACATCACAGTAATAGTAACCATTGAATGTTCACAAAATTCACATGCAACACTACCTTGTTACGAGAGGCAAGTTCAGAGTCCAAAATATGTTATGGCGCACCAAGAGGAAGAACACAAAGTGCTTACCTCTCGGTCACTGCTACGGATAACAAATGGCCTACTCTTCACATCTATAAATTCAACATCTTCTTGGTGAAGCTCTGCACCCCACCGCTCCGCCTGCTTCCGCATTCTGGCATAAATCACGACCCCAGGATGATATAAGTAAGCAAACACAACGTTTACCAATTCAATACAGATAGTGGGGCACTCTTACTTGTCCATGAGATCAGGCCCAGTGATGCCGTCGGGGAACCCAGGGAAATTCTCCACCTCGGTGGTGGTCATCAGCTGGCCTCCGGGAACACCGCCCACCTGGTAGCCTTCGAAGACGACGGGTTTCAGGTTGGCCCGGGCAGCGTAAATGGCCGCGGTGTACCCTGCCGGGCCGGAGCCGATGATCACCAGGTTCTCCACCCCCCTGCCAGGATCTGCAACCACGAGAAAACAATCACCCACTGTTCCACTTCACCACAGGGCGTCTTCAGCTCCACATACAGTATCGGATAATAGCAAAAAAACTGACAGTACGCAGGTCTACAGACTACAGAGTCAGGGCAGCCCCAAATCTAAAATCTGGACAGACGGAAGGAACAGGGGACTGAGAGCGGCGCACCTGACGGAGGAGAGGAGGCGGGGGCCTCCTCGTCGACCGCGTCGGCGGCGGGGGCGGCGGTGGCGCGCAGGGCCTTGGACTTGGGTGCGCGAGAACAGGAGGCGGCGGGGAGGGGGCGGCACGAGGACGGGGCCGCCCTGCCTCGGCGGGAGGAGGGCGGGGCGGAGGAGAGGGCGGCGGCCACGGCGAGGCGCGTGACCGCCATCGCGCGCGGTGAGGGGAGGCGGGGAGGGGGAGGGGGAGGGAGCGAGGTGGCTGCTTGTGCGTCGGTGGGTGGTGGGTGGTGTTGGCGGAGTGGACGGGCCGGGACGGGAAGGGAATCAAGCGGAGGGTGTGGAGCGCAGGGGAGCGGATGGGTGGATTGGATAGGGGGGAGGCCGCGGGAGCCAGACGTGCCGCGGCTGCGCCTGGTGGCTGGCTGCGGCTGGTGCCGGAGAGCGGAGACTGAAGCGGACGACGCGACGCTCTGGTTGGGCGTTTTCCCTCGGTTCTGCCCCACACCTCGCCGCTGTCCTTTTCGGCGTTGAGCTTTCGCGAACCTGGCGCCGTTCCAGGCTTCCAGCCCATTTGTCCGTCCAGCCAGAATGTTGGAGCTGCCAAAGCATTTTCTTTTTCTAGTGGTTGGTAGCTGCCAAAGCATTGAAGAGTTCAAGTTTGTCTTCTTGATGAATTTTATTGTCCCAAGATGAAATATCAAAAGAATACCAACACAATACATACATCGATGCACCCAACCAACACCAACACACGCACACAAGAACACACCAACAAATAGCAAAGTCATATAAACACAGTTATTCGTACGTGAGGGGAAAAAAACCAAAATGATCAGATACACAATCGGTAAACTACACTTACGAAATGTGTAAAGTTTCCTTCCATTCATAGGGCAAGAATATAATAGGAATAGAACAACTATATTAAGTGGGATGGGTTAGACATGTCATCTGAGATGACATGTATCTTCAATTCTATGATAAGATACAAGGAAAGATATTTCATTTGGTTTCTCATTGATATGTTTTATTTTTCATTGAGTCTAAACTAATGTTTCTTTTCCTTTGAAATATGGAGGATAGTAATCATTCATGTATGCGAATATAATTCCATTCCTGCCAATGTTGAGGATATCGCTTATCGTTATCGTCTCGGTCAGCTGGGGATTAGAGATTAATTGGAAATTGGCCAATTAATCGATTTTATCGGTCGACTATTAATTGGCCATTTTTTTGCAAAATCCCAGGTTACCAGCACTAAATTATGCTATATTCAACACCAAAAAATATTGGACAGAAGTGTTACCTTGATTGCTAGCCTTTTAATCCTCGTACTCCCTCCGTCCGAAAATACTTGTCCTAGAAATGGTTGTATCTAGACTTACTTTAGTAGATACATCCATTTTATTCATTTTTAGGACAAATATTTTAGGACGGAGGGAGAATAATGAAAAAATAGGACAACTGTATATATTGCATAACAAGGTTCACAAAACACAAAAAAACATAGTTTTTGCAAACATAGTGCTAGGAATATGCCAAATTTATCGGTACATTCTCGATAAATCAATTATCAAAGCTGTAAATCGGCCCAAACGATAAATGGTGAAGATAAGGCATAATCTTATCGGTCACCCCCCAAGTAGCGATTAATCGGACGATTTCTTGAACAGTGATTCCTGCAAATCAAAGTGCTCTAAACATTTTTTCCTACGAAAGTCATATACTGTAGAATTCCTACAAATTTCATGTAAACAAAAGAAGGCATACAAATATGATAATATTTACATCATTAAACATATATAAAATATGAACACACATTTACGATGAATCGTATAATTAATAGATGTTGTAGATACATTTCTCTGTAAACTTGATCAAATTTAATGAAAGTTGAATTGGGACACAGCTAGATTCCATAGCATCATGCCAAAGTTTATTTGATTGCACCAGATTTTGTCAAGCGGTTTGAGTGGATGAAAAAAAAACTTGTGAAACATAGTCTACGTAATTTCTTAGGAAAATACTACAAAATTTAAGTTGCACATTCAAATAACCCATGTATGAAAATTCCTAAGACTTTAATCCTCCAAGATTCATATGAAAACCCTAACCGCGCCGCCAGCCGCCCCTCCCCGCTCCTCCCCCGCTTCGCCGCCGCCGAAGGGGACACCGGCGAAGCCCCTGTGGTCCCCAGGGAAGGTGGCGGTGGGGCGTACTCGTCGTTCTCGCACAGATCTCGCGGCGGCCAGTGGCGCGCGGCGGTGTTCCGCCGGGGGCTGGCGCCTGCTGCCCGTGAGGCGGCGTCCCTCACGGCGGCGGGGCTGCCCCTGAACGGCGCTTGGTAGTGGCCACGTGGCGGCGCGTAGGTGGGCCGGATCTGGGCTTCCGGTCTGCGTCCTCGTCGTGGCAGCACTTGCCGTTGCCCTTGGCCATGAGGCGTGGTCCGGGACGGGCCTAGCGCCGGTGGTGCTGGCCAGGATGCACGCTGGCAGCGCCCTACTTCATCTCGCGTCGTCTCGTTGGCCAATGGTGGTGGTCATCTTCGTCGTCAAAGATGGTCGGCCAGAGGCTTGGTGATCGGATCTCGAGATCCATCATCTAGTCCCGGCTGCGAGTTGGGGAGACATGGTTGCTGGTGAAAATCGAGCCGTTGGCAGGCGATGGTGGCGTTCTACGTCGTTACCTTGATGGAGACATTACCGTGTAACTACTGTCGACCGACTCGTGCTGCTCTGGGGAAACCCTAGGATCTGGTGTTCCAGATCGGACGATGGCGGCACTGCGGTGTCGTTTCTCTCTTGGGAGCATCGTTTGTGGAGCAGCGCTGGAAGTCAGAGCAGGAGGTGGAGCGGCTTCGTCTTGCACGGAGCTTCGGTGAAGATGTCAAGTCATGCTTGACCGACATGTGCTACGCTTTGTCATGCTTGGTCGGCTGGTGCTACGCACGACAGATCTTCCAAAGACTTCAAGCTGTGTCGGCTGGTGGTACTTGGCAGCATGGTGTTGAGGTGTATCAGTGGCGATCGCGACGTGCACAGCTGTTTGCGCGCAGACAGGAGGTGTTGTTGGGCGCCGTGATGGCGTCGACGATAGCTAGACCAACCAAGGTTGATGCATCAGTATAGTTCTGAAGATGGAGCGGTGGCAGTTGGCGGCGGCAGCCTCTGAGAGCACGCCGGACTGGCGAGATCCATGCCTGGCAGGCGTCCTGGATGGGTCCTCAGGTCTTAGATGTTAGGTTTGGCTGCGATGTCGGTTTCGTATTAGGTCTAGGCTATCTGCGCCCCTTCATCAACTGGATAGGTGTAGCGACAGTTTGTTGCTTAGACTGCGGCTTTAGTCTTACTGTGGTATTACTTTGTAAGGTCTTGTGAGAATAATTAATAAAGTGGTCGTATGCATCGCCCAGATACAGAGGCTGGGGGTCATCCTCCTTTTCTAAAAAGTATGAAAATCCTTTGGATCAAGAGACCTTTTACTTCTTCACGAGAAATGCTGGACAAGTACACCAATGAAATAAAATCTGAAATTTATAATTTATCAAATATATGGAGCACAGCTGAAAATCTTGACATGGTATTGCTGGTTAGCTGGTGTTTTTAAAAACACATGTGTTACCGCAGTGCTGCGGTTAGATTATGTTTGAAGGAAAACGCCCCAAAAATTAACACACTAGGCATTGAAGGCAATCACTTAATCCACCAAATGGGATGTACCAATGTTGCATGAAAAAGAAAAGAAATACTACTTCCTCCGTCTAGGTGAATAAGTCATACGCGTAGTCCTTTAGTGGATTAAATGATCTCTTGCTTTACTCTAAACTTAAACTTTGCATGAAAAAGAAAAGTAATATTATCTCTTGCTTTACTCTAAACTTAAACCATGCAGTCTATTTAGTATAGTGATTATTGTAAGCTCTATGAGAGCATCGATTTTGCTTACTGTATATAGCTATACATATGGGGATACACTTTGAAGTCTATGGGCATATAGTTCTAGTTATCTTAAGCTTTCATTATTCATTAATTCTTGATTTGAAACATGTACTTAGATTATTATTACTAGCAAAAGAGCCCGTGCGTTGCAACAGGAGAGTAAATAACACACGTTCTTAACCCAATAACCATGACTCAAGACCCTAATGTGTTCACGTCCTTTATTTTACATGCATCACATTTGTGTTGTTGATGGTGGTCTCACTGCTCACACAACAAAAGCGTGTTTGAATGCAGTCAGTTCTAAGGCGTCTCTCTCTCGCGCACACTCGCTCGAAATAAAATGAGAAATATGTTCTTTTTCCCCGCGAAGCTTTTCACAGGTGTGCATGCGTGGTTATCGATGGTTTCTTTCCTCTCTATCAGTAAGAAAGAAAAACGGATCGTACATTATAGATTAATTTCACACTAAAATAATATTTTAGAAATATTTAACAGCAAAAACTAGCATCATATTTAGATTCTACACATTTTTTTAATCAAGTTTCATATATAACAAGTTAAAATCGAAGTTACGATTTAAAAGATATTGATAATTTTGTTTTAGATAAACTATGGATTGATTAACTAAAAATTCAGGGGGTTTTATGTTAAAACGAAAAAACGATTCGGTTGACTTAAATGTGGATGGTGGGTTGATTATCTAAAACATCAGGGGTTTATTTACGGATAATTTTGTTTGAGATAAACTACGGGTTTATTTATGAAATATAGAGGGGCTTTTTTGTAAAATGCATGATGGACGACCAGAAACCCAATTTTCTTTATTATTAGGTAAAGATTTTTACCGATATAGGTATAGCTATGCTTTGATTATTCATTAATTCTTGATTTGAAACATGTACTAAGATTATTATTATTTTTACCGCTATAGGCATAGCTATGCTTGCCCACATACAAGCACATGGAGCATACACCAATTAGTTTTTTCCAAGAACCAAGAACCGTAGAACAACCGTTCTACAGTGCATACAACAATGGTTATCTAAGCTAAGCTGATTTACGTACTGAGTACTGCCAGCCTGAACCAAATACAAAAAGGCAAGCTCGTATTTAGGTTGAGCTTCAACATCAAACAAACATCCACTACCACTCTAAGTCTCTACTGGCCATCATGTTCCACAGCATCTGATACGCGTCGTCGATCGATAGCCGGGCGCGCAGAATCGCACGCAGAACTCGTGCTCCTTAGCTTCTTGTCGCTTGAAACAAGTGATCCTCGTGATGGCCAGTGACCACATTGCCCACAAGCTAGCTACCCATCAAAGCCTTGTTCGGTTACACCCCTTCACAAGAGGATTGGAGGGGATTTGAGGAGGTTTTGACTTGTAGGGGATTAAATCCATTTCAATCCCTGCCAAACCCCCTCCAAATCCCTCCCAACCGAACACAGCCCAAGTGGGTGGGAGTGGAACTACAGGAACCTTTCGAAAGCTTAGTACCAACTTTCCACATTGCCTGTTCGGGCTCCAAAACATCGGCAGCGACCGCCAACATCTCGATCATAACACTCCAATTCCAATTTCAGCGCGCTAATCGGCCAGCGACACCAAGAATCGGGGAATTGACCGGGAGGAGCAATCTCAAAGGGAATTCGATGTTGCATGTTATTCCACACACAGTCAAAGATGCAACAATGCAGGCTGCATGCAGCAAAATGCCCAGTCGGATGCATGCTGTCATGAACGAATAATGATGCATGGCCTCATCGCAAGACATATTCTACGCAGCCAGCAGCAGCCAGAGGAAGAAGAAGACCTTGCATATCGCTGTCAGTTGGCGACTTTTCCAGTCACAATATAGCAGCGGGAGATCTTTGCTAAGGGAAATGGGAGATGTTTCCATGAGGATGTCTCCACTTACTGACCCCAGCATTTGCCACACACACACAAAAAAAAAAAACGAATTTTGAAGCCATAGTGGCCAGTTTACCTATTTGTGTGTTAAATAAGCTGGAGGGGTATGTCTACGGATCAGTCAGTCGAATGAGAAAATATTGTTTCTTGTTCATACAAATCTAAGAAAATCTGCACTGCCTTCTACTCCCTTCGTCCGGGTGTATAGGGCGTGCGTGTACTTTTATGTCACCAATTTAACTAACCAAATGTTTATTACATGTGGCAAAACTTATACGTTTAGAATCTTCATCCATAGTCCATAGATGAATCTAGTGATATGGTTTTGATGACATATAGCACATCTTTTGTAGTCAAATCTACCACCTAGAAGCACACGGACATGCCCTATACATCTGGACGAAGGTAGGAGTATTGTTTTGGTCTAATACAAAAAGATTTAGAACTTGCTCTCGTAGTTCAAAAGTGAGAATTTGCACACATATCAATGTTGGATCGATGGCTCTCGACATATGTCGAGAAATAGACAATTCTCAAGCGATAGAGAATTAGCAAAATCAAAGCCTAAAAGAGTTGCCCGTTTAATAAGAGGAAACCTGAGCAAAATCATGATTACAACTCATCTAAAGATATGATACCACCCTGACATGCATGGCCACCGACACAATGCTCGGCGCATGCCGAGAACATACATCTGTCGGGGCCACCAACAAACATGATCATCTCATCACACGTCGTCTCTTGAAATCCATAGATTTCAGCGTCACAAAAGAAGAAAACAATACACACCGAACACTACAATAGACACATAACAACCATGTTGCTCCCATCCAAATAGTGAGCCGACGCGAGGACAAGGCAGAATACTGATTTTCAGTTACGAGCCTCATAGGAGACATTGACAAGAGCTTGCCACTGACAAAGCCCATCGCAATAGTTGGCGAACACCACCCACCAAACCACCAATCACAGTTAGTCGCCACTGCCATGTCGTCTTGTGATATCGGAGCTTCGTTTCGCCCCCAATGAGTGGGGTGCCCTAAGAGAACCAAATGAAGTTGAATAATCAATGTATAAGGTTGTGATGCGACCTAGGCACCTAGCCCAACTAACACCAGTTTCTCTACGACCCGAGTTGCGGTCAAGCCGCCAGCCACCGGTGTCAGAACTACATCGTCTCCAACCTCCAAGACAATGTCCCCATGAAGGGAATGATGCATGAAGCACAACCATCGTCCAATCAAAGAAGGGAAAACAACATCACAAAAGAGGCTCCCAAGGAATTTAAGGGCGCCCATGGGAATCTTGTTGTTAAATGTTTCAACCTGTCCCATAACACGATAAAAATGTTTGTTTTTACTGAAATCTACCTTGGGATCCCCAACCCGTCGACATGCAGCCCACCGGTATTCTACAGCCGCATCCACCAAACTACATCTCGAGGCACGATTCTTCGAGAAGTTTGCATGAGTCCAGAAATAAATTCAATGCACACCATGGGAAACAATTGAGGAAAAATGTACTGGTAGATCGTACGTACCAAGTTCAAATTTGGTGCGAACAATTCGAAGTTCTATATCTTTGGACCAAAATTTGATTTCAATTTTTTGTGGCACGATAGAGGTATATAGTGCATGTGCCATCACTTTGATCTCTATATGAGCCAACATTACGCTTGTGATTGTTCTAATCTAACTCACAAAAATACAAAATAATTTTGCTCAACCTGAAGATCAGAACAACCAACCGCACATATCTCATTACCAAGGTGTGGCATAATGTCACATTCCTTATTGAACAGTAGCAACGCATCCTTGCAAAGGCTCCTTACTTAAGAGCCTACAAGTACAAACACAGGTACTTTATTCCAACTCTTCTAGCTAAGTACCGTGTGATGCGGCTATCATGGGTGTACGTATTAGTAAGCACGCAGACATAAGTACCGGCAGAGCTCGAGCTTAACTAACTGCCTTCGAGCTGGGCCATGGCTGATCAACCAGTTAGATAGATCAGACATGAACCTTCCAGTACATTTATTCCAACTTCTCTAGATATCTGTATCAGGTACCGGTGAGCTCAGGCGGCGACGAGGATCATGGCTGATCGATCAGTTAGACAGATCAGGTGAACCTCCTCCCACCAGTGCCTGTGGGACGCTGGCAGTTGAAGTACACGGCAGCGACGGGCTTGCCGAGGTTGAAGCGGCGTGCGAAGCTGCGTGAGTTGAAGCTCTGGCGTGCCTGCGGCGCGAACACCGTCCCCCGCCCCAACTGCTGGTACAGAACCAGCACCATGCGGTGGATGCCCATGGTAGGGCTTGGGCTCTCGTATGGCACGATCTCTTTTCCTGCCAGTTCATCAAAGAGCAAGGGAATTCAGATAAGTTAAGCGTGCGCTTTCCCCGGAAAATGGAATAAATAGCATGTCCTTTTGTGGTTTTTACTGCATTTGTGTCCTTTCTTGGTATCATTAATTTGTACTATTTTGCAGCAAGGTGGGATATGTGGAAAATAACAACTATAAAGCGGTTCAAGGGCGTACATGTATTATTTTGTTCAGTGATTGAAGCTACTATTGAAGTATATGCCAGAATTTTGCTCTTCCTACCCTAATTAACATGGGCGACTTGGTAGTTGGTTACTTGTAATCACTCATAAAATGTTGTATTATTTGAGCGTTAAAATGGCAGTTGCTATATGGCAACATTATGTGTTTTGCCATGTAGAAAAACCAATGTATGCTAATTTGGCAAAGTCACATGGTGTAAAACAATATTGACGAGTAATTAAGTAAAAATTGAACAACATGATAAAGACCTCTCAAATTATTTGCAGAGAATATATTTTTCAGAAGCATTTCGCGAGTACCTTATGCAACCATTGCAACATTGCACACTAATTGATGTGAAATGTCTAACCGTGTTTGATAAATATTTTGCAGTAAATAAGAAACCATTTTCCTTGCATCATACTTTTTTACAAATATGATCACAAAGCAATACAATTCATACATCCTAAAGATGAAGTCATTAAATTTATGTTTTAATAATAAACGTATGAAATCACTTTTAGTTAATCCACATACTGTAATATTTTGATTTAACATCGTCTTATACACACTATACAGATCTACTGCTTTGTTAACTAAGGTGTATCATCCCTCGCAAAAAAACACAGTAAGGTGTATCACATATTAAGGTATGAAGTGAAAACTCATATATCATAATATACAATATCCCAGTTTAAGCACTAAGTATAAGCTCGAGCGTGACTATGGAACATCACCTGAGATAGTAGTACCTAATATGGACCGTTTGGCAAGAAGTTTGAATGAAAACCTGAGCATTAGGAAAACTAATTTTGATGTACTCACCAAAGCTATCATTTGTTGATGATGGGACATCAGTCACCATCCTGCACATACCCAAAATAAAATAAAATTAGAGCAGTCCATCAACATATAGTTGTGGCCCAACAAAAACATGCATGCAGTAAAATATGACAAAACATGTAAGAGTAATGGCTTACCAGTGCAGGTACTCCCTCAGGGTTGGGTTGCTGGGATTAGGCGCATCAGGATCCACCATAACCTATTTGATTCACAATTACACAAGCACATGGTCAACATGTTAGGGGATAAAAATTAACCTGGCTATAATTTGGATTGGGCTACCAACAAACAAGTTCAAGCAACATGCAACAACGAGCTTGTTTGGTGAAGCCATTAGTCTCCCAAGCTCTCTCAAGTTCACACCATGGCCATACACGTATGGCCTTCCATCAATGGAGTACTCTTACGGGTTCAAAGTGGTAGGCTTACTAGAGTATAGGCCACACGAAAATCATCACCGCCTATCTCAACGCTGGGTTTCAGAGAGACTGCTGGTGAGCGAAACTCCATGCCATTGAACACAGGCCTCCCATCATACATCACAGTTAGAGGCACCAAGCTAACAAATGGGTCTAGAACATCTCCAACTATCTGTGCCCTTGTCAAGGAGTCATTCGCCATAATATTTTGGAGTCTCAGAGCAAGTGTATACACTATTGAACTACAAAAGCTTGAGAAATTACATGGGTTTGGGGACTATTTATAGTCTTTGAGAGAGCTCTAAGATGACACACACATGCACGTGTGATTCGCGTTCTAATAATTAGAATATCACTATGTTGATCTACTTTCCACAAGATGCCCTTCTACTTGTTAGCATTTTAGACATTATTCCTTCGTCTTGCTAGGGTTCTCAGCGCCATCTCTCCTTCTCGCGATAAGAGCATATGTAACAAATGTTTGGGAATCGCATATATCCTTTCCATATCAGTTATATGGAATTATATATCTTTTGTTCTTCTATGCATCAAATTCCACGAGGAAGATCTCTACTTCTGACTTTACATGGTATCATTGGCAATTGGCGATATATTGCTTGCTAGCTCGGTGTCGATCAGGCCCCAGTGCTTGGTATAGTACTTCTATGCAAGTTACGATCTGTTTGGTTCTTTACAGCGAACAACCGGTTATATATATTATTGAGTGCTGTTATACTCATTAAATTTAACTCTGACAGGGAATAGACATGTACAGTGGACAAAACATATGTGGTATTTAGGCTTTTCAATTTGTTGCTTCTATCTATGCACGTTTAATATTGCTTTCGGTAGTAGTGTTTGTCAGTATATCATTTTCTTCTTAACTGTATACTCACGCATGCACAATAAATCAACATTTGTAAAAAAAAATAGTTCATTAATTTGATGGGTCTAACATACAGCTATGAAGAGTGATAATATAATGCTTAACATGCACATGTACAAACAGAGAATCACTACTGTTGAGAACATATTCCAGCATGAGGTTTGTGCCCATGAGCTCATGCACCTTTAGATGTGGCATGTGCAGCTGATGCTTCGATGCCTTCTTCGAACAGCTCTTCAGTTTGTCCCACAAAACTAAAAAATATGGCAACATTAACTGATAGACGGCAACCCGGAGGAAGGAAGTATTCCATTCTCTAAGAAAGCAACGAATGGCTATGGTACATGAAAACTCCTGCATAACTTATTGGAAAAAATGTGACCACCTGAGTCACTTAAAAATCGCCGGCATAATTCAACATGTTTGTTTTCTACCTGTCCGATACATATGGCAATAAACTTACGCAAACTTCTGCATCCATACAAATTATAACATGAAATGCATTCTTTTTCTTTTTAGCGGGGACCATGAAATATATTCGTGGTTTTCAATCATGAAAACATAATTCTATTTCAAATAGAAAAAATATATTTGCATTTCTTAGAGAATTCTAATCCGAGATCTTTCTTAAAGGCTTCTGCGCAAAGTAAGTTCTAATACAACATTACCTTTTTTGTGAAAATGCCAAAAGCCATATGTTAAGTAGCACATGCCCTTGGAAAATACCCTTACAAAAATTTAAAAATACGCCAAAATCATTGGGGGCGTAAAAATAATTTGTTCCTCCTGCATCCACCGATGGGCAACGTGAGCAAAACTCGTTGCCACCTCTGGGCCTAGCAAACTTGTCAGGAGCTTGTAAAAGCAATGACCGAGAAGTCGTCGATGTAGACCAGAAGACGCTGCCGGCCGGCCATGATCTACGTAGCAAATCACTGCCCGGAGAAGAAAACATCAAAGAGGGCATGTAGAACGCCCCATATCTGGCCAGACGGAGTCGTGGAACAAAAATCTCGCACACGCCCTAACATGGTCGAGGCTGGCCAACCTTTATCAGTGGGAACTGGAGCCGGAGAACCAAAACGCACAACCATGTTGTCCGCTCTACAGGACAGCGCCGCCAAGACTTCATTGAACACTTCCGCCACCATCGTCGGAAGGGCCGAAGTCGCGAAGACCTATATGTCCGTACAATCTCATCACTGGATCCGATGGCACACGCCATGTCAGGACCGAAGAAGAAGCCGAAGGAACCATTATTGAACACTGCCGCCACCATCGCCAGAAAGGGTGAATCGCTGGAAAAGCGGAGACCTACCTAATGCCCAAGATGGAGGAAACTACAAATCCATCGGTTGATCGAGCCTCCTCGCACACCCTCACCGACAAAGCCGGCGGAGAAGGAGGAGGCTGGCAATCTACCTGTGGAGGGGTATGACGGCGGTGAAGGAACCCTGGATGCCTTTTGGGGCTGGGGGGCTGCGTCCCGTGCGTCCTCGGCATTGACCTAATTACTATTCCCTCCGTCCGAAAATACTTGTCCTAGAAACCATTTCTAGGACAAGTATTTCCGGACGGAGAGAGTACAACGGTACACTACTCATGATTGCAGAATTGCATTTATGACTGAGGTTAATTTTCTGGGAGCAATGATTGAAAACGACGGGACCTCATCCGAAAGAACCTCCTTCCATGATCGGCTCTTTTCGCTCACCCGAAAGAACGTTATCTGCCAACGTGTGTTCTCAGTTACGATAGGGACGGCTCTAGGTAGATCGATCGTTGCCTCGTTGCACCTTGCAAACCTTAGCTCTTGATCCATCTATTAATTACTCCCTTCATTTCAATTTACTCGTCGTGATTTCAGTTTAAATTTAAACTAAAACCATGACGAGTAAATCGGAACGGAGGGAGTAAAATCTTAGTTGTGTGCAATTGCATCGCATAATCAAAGACTGAGAGAACTTAAAAAAAATTTAGATGAAGACTGAGAGACCATAACAAAGCTACAAACTGCTACTGATCACTGCCCTAGCTCGCACGTATTCCGGCGTTTTGACCATATTCGACTGCTCCCGTGGCTGCTGCCACTCCTATTCTCCCAGGAAACGGCCATGCCAACCTTTTAGTTGCACTCTACTTTTTTTTTGCCGTTGTTATATAGAACATGGTGGCTTTGCGTGCAACTTTTTGTCCAGCTATGCAGATCGCCGTCGTGCCTGATTGAATCATGCCAGGCTAAACACCCTAGATATGAACTTTCTCATAAAAAGATCATTCACCTTGAACATGGGAGCTGATGACTTCAGGGCCGATTGTACAAACAATCAAAATTTCTGGCCATCTACACCAAGACAATTGAAGTCCTGGAGCTCTACTCCATGCATCCCCTTCTCCCTCCTTTGTCTTCGACGTCCCACCGCAATGGATACACCACCTTGATTCGATTCCAGCTGGACAACAAAATTCCAAGTTTTTGTGTTAGAGAAAATATGTAATCTCAACCTACCTTCCTTCTCTTTCCCGTATCCTTCTCAAACTCTTGTGTCTCTTCCTTGTATGCCAAGGCAGGCTTGCCCAAATCTCAATATATACACGACCCGCTCCCCATCGAGGGAGTCAGGGATCGCTCATTATCTTTCGTGGTCATCAGAGCCACCTCTTCTCATACATCTAGCCACAAACCAAAACCCTAGAAAACCACATACCCCACAAATCAAAACCTAGAAACCGCATACTACCGTCTCCATGGCTTCCTCTGCCGGCGTCGCCCTCAACCTCGGTTCGCCGCCATCTGAGAAGCTCGCACGAGGAAACTTTATCCTCTGGAAGACTCAGGTGCTACCAGCCCTGCGAGGAGCGCAGGTGACTGGACTCCTCGACAACACAGATGCCGCTCCGCCCAAGATGGTGGAGGTCACGAAGGCTGACAAGACCACGGCCCTAGAGCCGAATCCGCTGTATGGGCCCTGGATCGCCAAAGACCAGCAGGTCCTATCCTATCTCCTCAATTCCATGTCGCCATAAATTCTTGCGCAGGTCGTCGGGAAGGACTCCACCTTCGTGCTCTGGACGACGGTGACAAACCTCTTCGCCTCACAGTCACAATCCCGGATTACCAATCTGAGAATCGCCATCACCAACACCAAGAAGGGCATCATGTCATGCTCGGCATACATGGCGAAGATGAAGAGCCTCGGGGATGAACTAGCTGCTGTCGGTCGTCCTGTCTCTGATCCGGAGATGGTGGACTACATCCTGGCCGGACTGGACCGCGACTACGACTCCGTGGTGGCGGCGATCGGTGCTGTCAAGAACACCATCACCGCTGATGATCTCTTCGCCCAAATCTCTGCCTTTGATCAAAGGATGGAGATGCTAGGTGATTCGTCTTCAGGCGGATTCCACTCATCTGCCAACGCGGTCTACAGAGGCCGTGGACAGTCCCGCGGCAGATCCCGTGGGCGAGGAGGACGGGGGCGTGGCCGTGGTGACCGCGGTGACCGCCAACCCTCTTCCTCCGGCGGTGGCAACGACTTTAGAGGACGTCCCTGACAACAGCAACAGCAGCACCAGGTGCGTGAGCAGCAGCATGATTACCCTGAGTGCCAAATATGCTACAGGCATCATCCAGGAGGTGCACGGGTCTGCTGGTGGCGCTATGAGGAGAACGAGCGAGAAGAAAAGGAGGCACATGCTGCCTCATATGGCGTGGACACAAATTGGTATGCCGACAGTGCAACAACAAACCACACCACAGGTGAACTTGACAAGTTGACGATGCGGGAGAAGTATAATGGAGGCGACCAAATTCACACGGCAAGCGGTTCTGGTATGGATATCACACACATTGGTAGTTCAATTGTTGAAAACCCCGTGAAAAATTTACATTTGTCAAATGTCTTGCACGTTCCTCAAACATCAAAAAATCTTGTTTCCGTTCATCGATTCACTCTTGATAACAATGTTCTTATAGAGTTCTATCCTTATTTTTTCTTGGTTAAGGACTTGAGAACAAGGAGAATCATTCTTAGAGGACGGTGCGTGGGAGGCCTCTACCCACTCATATCATCATCATCATCTTCGTGGTCCAATAAACAAGCAAATATTGTCACCAAGCTTTCATCATCAAGGTGGCATAGTCGCTTGGGTCATCCATCTTCAGTCATAGTTAAATATGTTCTTAGCAAAAATAAACTCGATTATGAGCCTAGTGTTGAGTCAGTTTGTGATCCGTGTCAACAAGCAAAAAGTCATCAATTACCTTATCCTATTTCTACTAGTGTGTCTACTGCCCCACTACAACTTATCTTTTCAGATGTATGGGGGCCAGCTCCTACTTCAGTTGGTAGATTTTCCTATTATGTAAGCTTTATTGGTGACTATAGTAAATTTACTTGGATTTATTTACTGAAGAAAAGATCTGATGTATTCCAAGTTTTATTAATTTCCAAAATCTTGTTGAACGCAAACTGAACTCCAAGATCATTGCTATGCAAAGTGACTGGGGTGGTGAGTATGAAAAATTGAACTCTTTCTTCCAAAAACTTGGCATATCCCATCATGTTTCTTGTCCTCATGCTCACCAAAAAAACGGGTCTGCCGAAAGAAAGCACCGTCACATAGTTGATATGGGGCTTGCACTATTAGCAAATGCATCCGTGCCACTCAAATTTTGGGATGAAGCTTTTTTAACTGCCACATATCTTATCAATTTGCTTCCAAGCAAAGTCATCAAGTTTGAAACACCCATTACACGACTCCTAGGTGTCACACCTAACTACACATCTCTTCGCATTTTTGGTTGTGCATGTTGGCCCAATCTTCGACCCTACAACACACGTAAACTCGCTTTCCGCTCAAAAAGATGTGTTTTCTTAGGTTATAGCCCCATGCATAAAGGGGTCAAATGCCTTGATGTTCCCACTGGTCGGGTCTATATATCTAGAGATGTTGTCTTTGATGAGTCTGTATTTCCCTTTGCATCTCTTCATCCAAATGCCGGTGCACTTCTCCACAAGGAAATCCTCCTTCTTCCTCAACATCTTCAGTCTTTTGATCATGGGGGCGACAACAATTGTACTAATCAATGTGATGATGTCTTTGCTGGTACTGGTTCTTCTCTTATGCCTGTGCAGGTTCCTGGTGAAAATGGTGTTCAAAATGATCAAAATTTCGGAGATATGGCTCAATTTGACCCAATATTGCATGCTGAGGAAGAGGACGAACTTGGCACAGATAACGAAGAAGATCTGGCGGCGCCTGACACTCCTGCGCACGTGCAGTCCTCGGATCGCGCGAGCGGATCGTCATCGGATCACGCCCTAGCCGGCTCCACTCCAGACTCCAGGGAGGGCCTCTCCCGCGCGGCCACGTCGCCTACAGGTGGGACCAGCAGCGGGATCGGATCCCCCTCGTCACGCGTGCGCGCCCAGTCGCGGTCAGGCAGCGGATCTCCTGCGTCAGATCGAACGGGTGACACCCGTGTGTCTGCAGGCGAAGCGGCCACACCGATGGCCGCAGGATCTCCTGCGCATATGGCGACAAATTCGCCTGCTGCATCAGCACATGCAGATTTGCCCAGATCCTCTGTGGCAAGCATTCCAGTGGTTCAGCCAGAAATTTCTTCACGAGTTATGACTGGGCTACAGAAAGGTATACGGAACCCTAAAATAAGAAAAGATGGAACTATACCATATGGGATGCTGTGTATTTCAGGAGAACCAACAACGTTGAATAGTGCACTTGATGATCCTAAGTGGAAAAAGGCGATGGATGAGGAATATTCTGCACTCATGAGGAACAAAACCTGGCATCTTGTACCAAACCAGAGAGGTAAAAATATCATTGACTGTAAATGGGTGTATAGAATCAAAAAAGGGCAGATGGCTCCATTGACAGGTATAAGGCATGTCTAGTTGCAAAGGGCTTTAAGCAACGTTATGGCATTGACTATGAGGACACATTTAGTCATGTTGTGAAAGCTGCAACTATCAGACTTGTGCTAGCTATTGCTGTGTCCAAAGGATGGAGCCTAAGGCAGCTAGATGTACAGAACGTGTTTTTGTATGGTGTTCTAGAAGAGGAAGTTTTTATGAGACAACCACCTGGGTATGAGAGTAAGAAATTACCACATTATGTTTGCAAGCTTGATAAGGCACTCTATGGTTTAAAGCAAGCACCCAGAGCATGGTATTCCAGACTGAGCTTACAATTGAAATATCTTGGCTTTATTGCTTCCAAGGCTGATACGTCCTTGTTCATTTATAACAAGGCAGGAGTAGTCATTTTTGTGCTCATATATGTGGATGATATCATAGTTGCAAGTTCTTCACAAAATGCTACTAATGCTCTGTTACATGATTTGAGCTCAGAGTTTGCCTTGAAGGATCTAGGTGATTTGCACTTTTTCCTAGGCATTGAAGTCAAGAAAACTCAAGATGGCATTGTGTTAAATCAGGAAAAATATGTAAACGAGCTTCTGTCTCACATGGGAATGAAGAATTGTAAGCCAGTGCCCACACCTTTATCTTCCTCAGAAAAGCTCTCTGCATATGAAGGTGAGCCACTTCAAGAGGAGGAGAGCACAAGGTATAGGAGTACTGTGGGAGCATTGCAATATCTAACTCTCACACGTCCAGGCATTTCGTTTGCTGTTAATAAGGTTTGTCAATACCTACATGCACCTACCTCTACACATTGGGCAGCAGTTAAGAGAATTGTGAGATATGTGAAGCATACTATGGGAATAGGACTTCATTTCAAACAGTCTAATTCCTCTCTTATTAGTGCATTCTCTGATGCTGACTGGGCAGGATGTAGTGATGATAGAAGATCAACTGGAGGTTTTGCAGTATTCTTTGGATCCAACCTTATTTCCTGGAGTGCTAGAAAGCAAGCCACTGTGTCACGTTCAAGCACAGAAGCAGAATACAAGTCCTTGGCAAATGCAACTGCTGAAATTATTTGGGTTGAGTCACTTCTTGATGAGTTGGGGGTTAAGAAAAATCGTATCTCGTGCTTATGGTGTGACAATTTGGGAGCAACTTATTTGTCTGCAAACCCAGTGTTTCATGCAAGGAAAACACATAGAGATTGACTTTCACTTTGTGCGAGAAAGAGTTGCAGCAAAGAAACTTGAGATACGGTTTATTCCCTCCAAGGACCAAGTAGCAGATGGTTTCACAAAGGCACTTTCAGCAAGACCATTTGAAGAGTTCAAGAATAATCTTAATTTAGGATAGTTGAGATTAAGGGAGGGTGTTAGATAAAATATGTAATCTCAACCTACCTTCCTTCTCTTTCCCGTATCCTTCTCAAACTCTTGTATCTATTCCTTGTATGCCAAGGCAGGCTTGCCCAAATCTCAATATATACACGACCCGCTCCCCATCGAGGGAGTCAGGGATCGCTCATTATCTTTCATTTTGTACTCTTAAAATATTCATGTTGGTGCAACCAGAGTTGCATTATCCACCTTTTTCGTTGCATTATCCACCTTTTTCATCGTATTGCCTCTCGTCTCCATGGTAACTCTCCTTGGGGTAGA
Source organism: Triticum aestivum (assembly GCF_018294505.1). Taxonomy (NCBI): domain Eukaryota; kingdom Viridiplantae; phylum Streptophyta; class Magnoliopsida; order Poales; family Poaceae; genus Triticum; species Triticum aestivum. The sequence continues at coordinate 130,686,577 of NC_057798.1, forward strand.
AGCACTGTATATCACTAGATGATTTGTTGCGCCGGTGGTGCAGAGGCCAAATGCAATTCAGAACTTAGGCAGACTGTATGAAACACTTCTTATGAATTGCTCGTAAAGTACGATCTTGGTTTATGACACGACAACCTGCAACATGAACTGCCAGACTAGGACCGACAAACTCACAAACAGAGGCTACAACTCTTCGATCATGACAAGTACTGGGTCGTGCTGACTATACACCTAACCACCACCTTAGTGTCGAAAAGGTCAAAGATGATGACCCTGAAACTATTGTCAGTCGAGACCTTGAAGGTGAGGAAGTACCTGATGTGCAACTTCTGAGCTATGGCAAAGCTAGCCCACACTTGATTGATGCCAAATCTCCCATTAAAATCCTGGAGCTTGACCTTACTACAGTCGGTGTTCTTCTTTAGAACGATTTCCTGTGGGGCAGTCCTCATGTCCTCATGCAAGGCATTGAAGATCGGAAACTTAGGTTCTATAAGCACCTTGCAGAAGTGGGTTGGACCTATGTCTTCATTGAAGTGCCCAACATTCATTGGCCTCCCCCGACACTTATTGGAGTCGTTGGCTTGTCCTGAAAGCTTCCTTACTTGTGGTGTGCTCCGGAGATGTTTGTAGATGTGTGGTGGTCGTCTTCAAGACCACCCCTAGCGATTCCAGGCTCATCCATTGAGGGTGACTCGAAGAGAATACGGTGAGCCACTTAGTGGCATTCTGGAGCCTTGGTTCCGACACTGCTCCAATGAAGGTTAGCACTTCTCCAACGGAGATTAACACTTCTTCAAGGAAGTGCGTACTTCAAGATAACACTACTAGGGAAAACCCTAGCAGTAGCGCAGGTTTTGTGTCCACTAGTAGCGCGGGAGGCCGCGCTACTAATAAGGCGCTACAGCTATTGCTTAGCAGTAATGCGTGCCCGCACGCGCTACTGCTAGGACAAATAGCTGCAGCGTTTATTCAGTACCACGCTACTGCTAAGGTAACTACTTGCAGCGTGTTTTCTGTCCATCTCTACTAGTATTTTTTATTTTTTATTTTTAGTGTATTTATGTGCCATCGTACAAATATTGGTACAATATCAGTTATGAGGTTTACATCATTATGTCCATAACAGTGTGTCAAATGAAGGTGGATTAGGTTCAAGTGGAGGCAACATGTGGTGCATGTCAAAAGTATACTACTAATCCAAACTTGATCTAGTTTGGACTAGTAGTACTTTCGATGTGCACCACATGTTGCCTCCACTTGAATCTAATCCGCCAGCACAAGCTATTTAGTCATCATCATAGTCATTACCACCAACAGTATTTATTTAATCACCACTAACACTAGCTAATAATAATCATCATAGTCATTACCACCAACACTAGCTATTTTATCATCATAGTAATAGTGTAGCACATCATCATCCTCAAACTCATTTCTAGCTAGCTAATCACTCCTGCTTCTCTCTCTTAGGTAAAATAACATAAAACATGTATAGCTCTCCTCCTTGATCAAACTGGAGCATGCAGATGAACCTATCTCCTAATCGTGGGTAGCGCATCTGTTTGCTGCCCCCTAGTACTTCTCTGCGCTCCCCATCACATATTTGGTCCAGTCTTGCACTATTAAGCATCCGTCGCTAATCTTGAATGCACTAAAGTAATCTGTAGGATATCTTGGCCGTAAGCTGATAATACTCATGGTACCTTTAGTCTCGATCCCATAAGGCACAACATTCATCGGGAGTCCCTATTGAAGAACATCGTACGGTAACATACTTAGCAATGAAGTTTAGCTTCAAAAATAATGTATGGAAAAGATGCACTGATGACAAATAGTAAAAATCTTACCATCCTTCCTAAATAGATGTGACCATAGTTTATTACGAACACTATTGGTCGCACATTTTCAGTACTAACATTTCTAAATGCAGGAAGAAAATTTGTCTTGACAGTATCAAGATCCTCAAGCCATGAAACATAATGACTGAGCTCCTCGCAGTTGAGTTCAGCCCCAGGACAATATATGGTCCTATCTACCAAGCGCTGGACATGTTTGCTTGCACCGAAATAAGCTGACAATACAAATTAGTTGTCAACTATTTTTGAATAAACAATATCAAAGACATAAATATGGTTGAGAAACTTACATAATGGTATAACTGGAGGCGTCTGCACATCGACCCAGATGTCGGTATTACCTTCAATATCATCTTCCGGACGAATATCAAAGGTGATAACCATATCAGGCTCAAATGCATAATCTTGCATAGTGCTCGCCATGTATTGCATCCAAAATAGGTGTAGTCGTCTGAATTGTATAATTTTGCATGGAAAATATAACCATGCTCGGTCTTCAAGTAAACTTTCTTTTCCTCCATACTATGACTGAAACCTATCTTATCCAATACAAAAACTCTTGCATGGCAGGGGATACGCTAGTAGAATAGTAAAAAAATATAAGTTGAAGCAAATGAAGCAGATGTCATGCTTAATTATGAAAAAAGACTTGTCGTTGTGACTTACTGTATCCACTTCGAAGTTCTCGTCCAGCTTGATGTTGAAGCGCCTATCATCATCTAGGAAGATTCCGTCGCACAGGCCGCGCTCGTCTTTGCAGTATTTGCAAATACCGAAATCCTTTTCGTCGTCAGACATTTCCTATGTTCATAGTTAAAACATTAATTCAAAATCGATCGAAGACAACTACCAAGATACTCAACACACAAATCCAGGGCACTCGATATTTCCTACATATTCTGGCACAAGTCATGCCAAAATTCACGGAAAAATCCGGCATGACCTTTGCTAAAATAGGACATATCGAGCGCCTGAAATTTGCCGGAACGGAAATGAATCAACACTCCGGCAGAACATAGGCCACTCGGAGGTGTAACTTGCAAACATGACCGGCCACTTGGATATTGAGCAACACAAGATATACATTTCAAAATATCTTATAGGACTCAAATTAGCATGCATTCAATAAGCAAAAGTAAATCATCTCATGCGTCCGTACATCGTCGAATATTATCACTAATACATCACGAATAGCGTCATACATGTAACATCACTAATACAACTAAAACTCTAGCACACGACGGGTATCGACGCGGGCGGTGGACACCCACAGAGAAGGAACCATCACGGGATCATAGCTCCAGTGAGATCCCCGGAGAACCTGTCAGGTATTGGAGAACGGCCTATGCTCCAACGCAAACAAGTAGCGACGGACGTGCGCGTCCTCCTCACTGACACGGTGATGCACCACCTCCGCGGAGTCCTCGAGCCTCTGGATCATCACTGGCCCACGCGACCGCCACCAAAGAAGGTTCGGGTCAATGACAGGCTGGCTCCTCACCAACCTGTGCCCCCCGGTAGGTAGCGCCTCGCAGTACCACCCCGGCGGAGCCCAGTCCAGGACATGGCCGATCTGGTCAAGCAGGTGTCGTCCTCCGCCGACTCGACGACGAGGATGCGGGATAGGCATCGTCCACGTCGAGGCGGGAAAAATTGCTTTAACTAAAAAATAGAAACAAGTTCTTACTAACTAGTTCTATTAATTCAACTAGTTCTTACTAAAAATAAACTTACTATAAATAAAAAGGAATTACTGCCCTAATTACCATCTAAGTAATTAACTAACTAGCACTAAAAATAGCCTAGGGTTCATACTAACTAGCACTAAATAGCTAGGGTTCATACTCAGCAGAGAAGAGGGATCGGAAGGGGAGAGTGCTTACAGAGGGCGGGGAGAGAGATGGGGTCGGGGGAGACGGCGGCACCGAGGCGCGGCGAGGCGGGGTCGGGGGAGACGGCGGCGAGGCGGGTCGAGGGAGACGGCGGCGAGGCGGGGTCGGGGGAGACGGCGGCGAGGCGGGGTCGGGGGAGACGACGACGAGGCGGGGTTGGGGGAGACGGCGGCGAGGCGGAGGCGACGAGGAATAGTAGAGGAGAATTGGGGGAGGAAGCAGAGGAGAGGGAATCAGGCCGCGCGGGGGTTTAGATGAAAATAGCTTTAACTGTAGCGTGGGGAGGAAAAACGCGCTGCTGCTAAAATCCGTAGTAGTAGTGCTGTTCGTAGAAGGGCGCTACTACTATACCTAGCACGTCGAGAACGGTGTGGCAATTATAGTAGTAGCGCTTTCTGTTCCTGCCGCGCTACTGCTAAGCGGCTAACAGTAGCGCGGTTCTGCCAGACGCGCTACTGCTAAGTAGCAGTAGCGCCTCATTTTAACAAGGGCTACTGGTAACATTCTGTGTATAAGGTTTTCCCTAGTAGTGTAAAATCCGCGTCCCCGACTCACTTGTGATTATTCCTTTCCTGCACTTTACTTTGATTTGTATGCTTGTGGGCTCGCTAATTAGATTATTGTCTAGATTACATAATGTTCAGCTTACTTGTCATCCATATTGTGTTCATCTATTTGGATTATCTAGAAAACCTACTTTAACCGCAAATACCTAAAATTGGTGATTAATCTTAAAAATTGTCGTCTACAATATTCACCCATCCTCTAGTCGACCCTCACGAGCCTTTCAACCTCCTGGTCAGCGCTCATAGCGCCGACACCCAAAGGGAGCGCTCACGTGCACCCTCACGTGGGCCGAACCAACAACGCCAGTAACACATCTCGCTCGGTCGTCCCCTGCCGTTTATTTACTCAGTTGATCGTTGGTCAGGCGACCGTTGGCTGTTGACTTTCTCTAAGAAAAGTTCATTAAATTGAAAAAAAGATCTTGATTTGGAAAACAAATCACGATTTTGAAAAATGTTCGCAAGTTTGAAAAGAAATCACGAATTTGAAAAATCACAAGTTTCAAAGAAGTCCATAAATTGGAAAAAGAAGTACATTAGTTTGAAAGGAGTTCACAATTTTGAAAAGAAACTCATGAATTTAAAGAAGTTCATGGATTTGAAAAACTTCACAAATTTATAAAATGTCCATGAATTTGAAAATAGAAAAAGGAAAAAAACTAAAAATGAACAAAAAAAAAGAAACCAGAGAAAACCCCGCCCAAAACCCGGTGGAACCTTCTAGTTTTTTTTGAGAAAGGGGGAACCTTCTAGATGGTTGCAAAAACTGGTGGGGGCGATAATTGGCCGGCAGCCCACCTACCTCCTAACGAAATAAGGGGGTGTGCGCTAGGTTACAAAAATAATAAGAAGAGTGCTATGGGCGCCGAATAGGAAATGGCGATTTCAAGTGCTTTTATTCGATCCACTTAGGTACTAAATGAGCACACACCGGGCCTCTGCATAGATAGGATGCACACAACCAACACAACATATAAACACACGAAAACACGTCATTACTAGCAAAGTCATATAAGACCAAAGCTATATGTAGGCAAGAAAAAAAACCATAGCAATCAGATTCATGATCGGCAAACTACACCAATGATCATATCCGCACCAACTATCTCATGACACAACATGGATAACGAAATTTCTCAACAGCAACACCTTCAGGAAGGGGCGAACTCAAGTCGGTCATTACCGGACTGACCACCAAGGCCAGAATCTAGGTTTTCACCCTGAAGAATAATCTGAGTATATCCGAGCAATGCCTTCAATAAGGTAACAATGTAAAAAACATCGCCATTGCTAGGCATAACTAACTCGGGTCAGACCTCGTCTTTCACCTCGGAGCTCAAGATGGGTGCTCAAATAACACAACCATCAAACATACTTAACTGTTGTCACCACAACTTTTCCACAATCCCAGCAGTTACATGTGATGCAACTGTCGCCACTACACAACCATCCCTCCGCGTCAAGCCGTTGTCCATAATTTGCATCAAACCGCCATAGTCAACCATCAGATCTGGAAAGATGAACTTTCCAAAAGATCTTCGGTGACCGCCTTCGTGAAGCCATAGGGATCAATACAACAGTTTATTTTCACCCCGACCTGGCCGATCAGATCTGGATCACCGCCACCAAACCGTGGACTTTAGCGTCACTGGCCGGCCATCGCTCAGGCAGCAAGGCCAACATGTGTCGCCGCCGTGGTCCACCTCCTAGTAGAGAGCCTGACACATCCAGCCACCGACGATAAATCCGATCATATATGATCAAAGAATTGTCAGCACATGGACGTCCCGCACAACACCGCCCAGCCTGCGAGTTCAGCACCACCCACCCAGCCCAAAGCCGAAACCGAGAGGCGAGGAGAACGGAGCCACTACTAATGATCCACAAGTATAGGGGATCAATAATAGTCCTTTCAATAAGTAAGAGCGTCGAACCCAACGAGGAGAAGAAGGAAATGATAAGTGATTTTCAGCAAGGTAATTTCTGCAAGCACTGAAATTGTTGGTAACATGTAGTTTGATAGTAAGATAATTTATAACGGACAAGTAACAGTAGCGGTAATAAAGTGCAGCAAGGTAGCCCAACCCTTTTCGTAGCAAAGGACATGCCAAAACGGTCTCTTATAATAAGCAAAGCGTTCTTAAGGGCACACGGGAATTTCATCTAGTCACTTTCATCATGTTGGTTTGATTTGCGTTTGCTTTTTTGATAATTTGATATGTGGGTGGACCGATGCTTGGGTGATGTTCTTACTTGAAAAAACCTCCCACTTATGATTAACCCCCTCGCAAGCATCCGCAACTACGAGAAAAGTATTAAAATAAAATCTAACCATAGCATTAAACATATGGGTCCAAATTGGTCCCTTACAAAGTAGCGCATAAACTATGGTTTAAGCTTCTGTCACTCTAGCAACCCATCATCTAATAACTACTCCATAATGCATTTTCTTAGGACCAAAGATGGTGAAGTTCCATGTAGTCAATGTTCACATGGCACCACTAGGGGAATCACAACATACATATCATCAAAATATCGAACACATATCAAATTCACATGATTACTTCCAACGAGATTTCTCCCGTGGCCTCAAGAACAGAAGTAACTACTCACAAATGATAGTCATGCTCAAGATCAGAGGGGTATTAAATGGCATAATGGATCTGAACATATAATCTTCCACCAAATAAATCATATAGTAATAAACTACAAGATCTAATCAACACTACTAGTCACCCACATGTACCAATCTGAGGTTCCAGTACAAAGATTGAACACAAGAGATGAACTAGGGTTTGAGATGAGATGGTGTTGTTGAAGATGTTGATGGAGATTGGCCTCCCAAAGATGAGAGGGTTGTTGGTGATGACGATGGCTTCGATTACCCCCTCCGAGAGGGAAGTTTCCCCGACGGAATCGCTCCGCCATAGGGCAAAAGTGCTCCTACCCAAGTTCTGCCTCAAGACGGCAGCATTCTGTCCCGAAAGTCCTCTCCTTATTTTTTCTAGGTCTATATACCAGAAGACGGGTACCGGAGATGGGCTGGGCTGGCCACAACCCACCAGAGCACGCCTGGGAGGCCTGGCATGCCATGGTGTCTTGTGGTCATTAGGTGGCCCCCTCCGGTAGTTCTTTTCTCCAAGAATTATTAAATATTCCAAAAAACATTTCTTCGTGAAATTTCAGTTCATTTGGAGATGTGCAGAATAGGTATCTCTGACGTAGCTTTTTCAGGTCCAGAATTCCAGCTACTGGTATTCTCCCACTACTAGGGAAAACCCTAGTAGTAGCGCGGGTTTTGAGGCTATCAGCAGCGCGGAGAGCTGCGCTACTACTACGGCGCTACAACTAACTGTTAGTAGTAGCATGGTCCGCACCCGCGCTACTACTGTTGACTATATCAGCAGCGCTTTTCTGGAACGCGCTGCTATTAATTAGCTGTAGCGGTTTCCTAGCCCCTCGCTACTGCTATATCTTTCATCATTTTGCCCCCGCTTCCTACCCCATTTCAGTTTCAATAAACTGCAATTTCCAAATACTAGGTACTACTAGATATCAATTTCATAAAGCATTATAGGTACTAGGTAGTACTCCCTCCGTTCCAAATTACTCGTCGTGGTTTTAGTTCAAACCACGATGAGTAATTTGGAACGGAGGGAGTAATAGATAACAATTTCATATATAGTCAACATGCATCCTCAAGCAGTACTAGGTGATATCGACGACGATCATCATATGTAGTTCTAGATGATATCGACGACGATCATCATATGTAGTTCTAGATGATATCGACGACGATCATCATATGTAGTTCTAGATGATATAGCCACACACACACATATGTAGTTCTAGATGTATCGAAGATGATCATCATCCTCAAGCCTAGGCGGTGGGTGTTCGTGATAGTAATTAGGATGGCTTGTCCAACACAAAGATTCTTGCCAACGAGGAATCTCTTCCACCCAACCGATTTAAGTGTGTGCGACCGTCCGTGTCCATGCGGTAAGTACAGGTTGTGATGGAGCCCCTTGCGATAAGGCATAGTCCAGCTGAGCCTTCTTCATCAGGCTCAATACAATAACTCACAGATAGGCTCTTTGCCAATTTTTGAATAAGAAAGACATATCAATTAATAAATAGCCTCGCACATACTCTTGCAAATAAGTATATATGGATTATCTACACTATTAATAGTTCCTTAGATTCTACACTAATAAGCATGTGATCGGAGTCTACACTAAAGCATATCATCTACTAGATTCCACACAACATATCATTGGACTCTACACTAAGCATATCATCGGATAATTTGCATTTGTAAGTATAACATACCATATCATGTCGATCGACCATGGTACTTGTCAGGCGGGTCACGAATGTCACCCCGACAAAGTCAGCATGTGGCAGAATTATGTCCCATAGGTTGCACACCTCCTCCTCGCTCAGCCTCATTCTTTGAGCTATGATGGCTTCATGAAGTGGGTCCTCATCATCTTCATTGAGTGGGTCCTCATTATCTTCATCATCTTCGTCATCTTCATCAGCTTCCACCAGGTTGATATAAATGACAGCCACCTTGGGTCTTTTTGCTCTGAAGGAGAAGCTGATCAACTCACCACCAGTAAGACACATGCGAGCAAGGAAACGGGCCCATCCATCTCCTCCAATCTGCGACATATTGCGTCCTTTCTCGACCTCCATAGTGTATGCCCCCCCAGGAGCCTCAAATGTCACAGTGTCTCCTGTCAGCTTGTTGAATTTCAACCTCACATTGCATGGGACGATCTGTGTAAAAAAGCACAATGCAGTAATGCCAACACTAAAAATAAAATAGTTTTTACATTTCATATAATTTCTTACCGCGCATGACAAAAAATCGGCTGGAAGTAGATGCAGAACAGCTTGCCAGTTGCAAGGATGCTGGCGTGCCTTGACTTGCACAGTTGACATGGTGGTGGTGGTGGTGGTGGCGCCATTTTCCTAAAGCAATATGAGCAAAGGATTAACAGTCCACTTCACATGAAAGAAAAACAGTAGCATGTGATATTTTTGGTTCTTCTTCAGTTATATTTTCATAGCTTACTAACACCTTCTAGAATAGAACCAACAGCTAGCAGGCAAATGCCAAATCTTCCGCAAGAAGCAATTTGATTCTTCTTCCGCGAGAAGCAATTTGATTCTTCTTCCATGAGAAGCAATATCAACAAGCGTACTACATAAACTAAATCAAAATGTTCTATAAATCAACTAAATCAACTAGCGTATTAAATCAACTTGCCTACTAAATCAACTAAATCAAAATGTTCTATAAATCAACTAAATCAACTAGCCTACTAAATCAACTTGCCTACTAAATCAACTAGCGTATTAAATCAACTTGCCTACTAAATCAACTAAATCAAAATGTTCTATAAATCAACTAGCCTACTAAATCAACTTGCCTAATAAATCAATTAAGTCAAAATGTTCTAAATCAACTAAATCGACTAGCCTACTAAATCAACTAAATCATATGAACTAAATCAAAAATATTGCATATGAACTTGCCTACTAAATCAAAATGTAGCAGGGAGGAGGGGTTGTGGATGGAGGAGGGAGGAGGGAGAAGGATGGGTGTCTGGAGGAGAGAGTAGGACGGAGGAGGAAGGGCGGAGCAAGGAGGGGCCGGTCGTCGGCGAGTCGAGGGAGGACGAAGGAGGAGGGCGGTACTGAGTCCAACGAGGAGGAGGAGGTGACAACGGCGCGGAGGGAGGAGGGGTAGGCGCCGGCGGCCGGCAGGGGAGGACCGGCGCGGCGGGTTGAGGGGGAGATGAAGTGAGTGTGAGTGTGAGTGGATCGGATAGAGGAGAGCATGGGGGGGGGTGGGAGATTGGTAGTTTTAGCAGTAGGGCGCTATAGGTGAAAGCACTACAACTAAACGAACTAGCAGTAGTGTTGTAGGGTCAAACCCTAGAGGGGATCTTTTCACACTTGCAGGGGAAAAGGGAGGAAGAACACTCAAGAACACAAGGAACAAAACTCTCAAATAAACCCAAATATCACATCCACTAGAGTAGCATACATGAGATCCACAAGATTACATGAACAATTCAAGGAAAATAGCACTAGGTAAGTTCTTCCCACTAGGTGAGGTCTTGATGATGATCTTCTCCAAGAGGAGGCCTTGACAATCCAAAGGATTCTTCCCTAGGTGGGGGCTTGATCTCCAAAGAGGAGGGGATACAAGGAGCAAAGCTCACAATGTTTTCTCTAATACTTTGCTAACCCTCCAAATGAGCTAGGAGATGAGTATATAAAGGCTAGGGACACAACAAGAGGGAGAGAGGGGTACAAGGGCCAAAAGGCCAAAAGCACACGGGCAATACCAGAGGCGTCCGGGCACCCGGGTTCAAACCGGCCGAGCACCCGGACCGGTCAGGGGCGCCGGCTGGTGGATGACGGGGCACCCAGGACAGTCTCAGGTGGCTGGGCGGGGACGGCGGGCACCCGGGGTTGATGACCCAGACACCCAGGGAGAGGCTAGGCGCAGCCCAGGGGCAGGCCGGGCACCCGGGGCCAGCTGGCCAGGCACCCAGGGTGGGCTAGCGAGGCCCAGGTTGGAGGCCGGGCACCCGGGGCCTTGGGGCCGGGCACCTGGGGCCGGCTGGGGCGCTGCCCAGGCCGTGGCCCTTCCTTCTTCTTGATCTCCTCTCCTCTCCCTTGCTCTGTGGGTGTTCGAGTCTCCGTATTCTCCTTCTCACGATCATCTTCTTGGTGCCTAAGAATGCATAGCGAGTCTCTTTGAGGTAGAATCCAATTCTCATGCGAAACCGAACGAAACTCGAAGAGGAGAGAGTCAACCTTGTTCTCGATGGTGTGTGCACGTGCTCTTGTCATTGGTCCACTCGGTGCTTGCGGTGGTGATGGAGTGTCGGTGCAGGTAGTCGAGGGATGCTCCGCATCATCTCCCCCCCTTGGGAGAGATCCGTCCACAGATCATGCTCTTCATCACCATGGTACTTGGCCAAGTCTTTGACGTTGAATATGTCGCTAACGTTGTACTCGGTGCGTGGGATGTCGACCTTGTAGACGTTGTCATTGTAGCGTGCGAGCACCTTGAATGGTCCATCGGCTCTTGGGAGTAGCTTGGACTTGTGTTCCTTGGGGAAGCGGTCTTTGCGGAGATGGATCCATACTTGATCACCCGGTTGGAACACCATCGGAGACTTGTTGAGGTTGAGCTTGGAAGCGAGTTGTTGTACTTGGCGCTCGATCGTGGAACGTGTTTCTTCATGCATCTTCTTGAGGTAGGCGACTCTTGCACTTGCGTCCATGTTTGCTCGTTCTTGAAGTGGTAGAGGAAGGATGTCCAATGGCGACAAAGGGTTGAAACCGTAGACGACCTCGAAGGGGGACTTGCCGGTGGTAGAGTGTCTTGCGCGGTTGTAGGCATACTCGGCGATGGGTAGGCACTCCTCCCACTCCTTGATATTCTTCTTGATCAACACGCGTAGGAGAGTTGCAAGCGTCCGGTTGGTGACTTCCGTTTGGCCATCGGTTTGAGGATGATACGCCGTGGAGAATAGTAGCTTGATCCCGAGCGCATAGCGTCTTCCAAAAGTAGCTTAAGAACTTGACGTATCGATCCGACACAATTGTCTTTGGCACGCCGTGCAACCTCAAGATTTCCCTACAAAAGAGATTGGCAACATGTGAAGCATCATCTATCTTATTGCATGGGATAAAATGAGCCATTTTAGAGAATCGGTCCACAACAACAAAAACGGAGTCCTTGCCATTTTGAGTCCTAGGTAATCCAAGCACAAAATCCATGCTAATGTCTTCCCAAGGTTAATGTGGAATAGGTAAAGGCATATGTAAACCATGGGACTGAGAGTGTGACTTAGCTTTGCAACATATAGAGCACCGGTTGGTGAAGCGGGCGACATCGCGAAACATCTTGGGCTAATAATAGTTCTTGGAGAGCGTGGCGAATGTCTTATCGCGTCCAAAGTTGAAAGAACATGCGGTGCCCCCATGTTTGGTTTTGGTAATTGATGACAATCTCTCTGAACTAATGGCTGTCTTAAGTTATATTTGAAGGATTTGTCCATAGGCTTTTCTTGAAGTCCATGTGTTGGTTTCAAGGAGTTTATGAGTTGACCAAGGTGCTATTAAGGAATTATCCAAAGATTGGTCATGTGAGTGTTGAGCTTATTGCAAGCATGTCTTGAAGAAGAAGGTTGTGTGATCATTCATGTTTACCTTCAAGACATCATCCAAATGAAGAGAGATGCAAAGATTCAAGGTTGATCAAGACTAAGTCAAGAGTGAATCAAGTTGATCAACTCACAAAGCGTAGAAGATGTACCGAGAGGGATCAAGTGATCCCATGGTATGGTAAGCATTGTCCATTGCACTTTGTGTACTAACCCATGGTCTATGTGAGTGTTCTATGTGGGGTTAGGTACGTATCCATGGGCTTGCGTCAAGAGGAAGATATCATACAACCCATGGAAAGGATGACATCAAGTGGTGATCGTCATCAAGATTGCCATGTGCAAGTTCAAGTGGAGCATCACGAGGATATCAAGTGCTTGAATCTTGCCATCCATTGTGGTGTCAATGGACTTGTGAAGATGTGCCGAAGAGTGGCTCACCCATAGTGAACCATGGGGGAGCAATCATCTAGTCTTCATCGAGCCAACGCAATCAAGAAAGGTGGTCCAACTTGAGGGAGTCAAGATCATCATCATCTAGCTCAAGTGGACCATGTGCAAGGCAAATGTTTGACCTTGATAGGTTTTCTATTTTACCGGTCTCGTGGTGGTAGTTGGGAGACCAGATTATAGGATCGTTTGCCGTACTATCGAGGGGGGCTCTCAAGTTGGTAGCTTAATCGTATCGTTAGTAGAGAGCTCAAACCTTTGCATCCTTGCATCATGTTTCTTGGTTCTTGTTTGGTTCTCTTTGTGAGTCTTAGAGCTTATGGTCATCTTGATGACAAGCTTGAGTTCATCGAAAACGGAGTTCGCATGTGTCTTTTATGATGTTTTTGGTGTTGGAGGTTTTACCGGTCTTATCCGAGGAAGGGTTCTCACCTTTTTCTTATGGGCCTTTTCTATTTTGCTTCTTATTGATATTTCTTTCAAGATTATGTTAGCCCTTGTTGCTAGCTTTCCAACAAACTTGGTTTCATTGAATTCATAGTCCGTTTGCAAAAGTTGTGGTAGTTTTGGTGTTCTGAAAAGGCTGCAGCGGTACTACCGCGAATTGGAGCGGATGTAATTTTTTACTACCGCTCGTGAGCAGTACTACCGCGGCTCCTACATCGGTAGTACCTCTCCGGACCAAAAACTCGTCCCAAGTCATGCGGTGGTAGGATGGATGTATTTTTTAGTACCGCTCGCAAGCAGTAGTACCGCTACCCTTTGCGGTAGTACCGCGATCCCTAGCGGTAGTACCGTGAGGACGAGCGGTAGTACTGCTCTGTGCGGGATGTGAGGATAACGGTTGGATTTTTCCCCACCTATAAAAGGGGGTCTTCTTCCCCAATGAACGTCATCCTTTGAGCTCATGTTCTCCCCGCATTGTTGACCTTCTTCGAGCTTGCTAACTCTCAATCCCTCCATGTATTCTTGCTAGTTTTTGAGGGAAAAGAGAGAGGAGATCTAGATCCACATTTCCACCAATCACTTTCTCCTCTATGTGAGGGGAACCCATTGGATCTAGATCTTGGAGTTCTTGGTGTTCTCCTTCTTGTTCTTCCTCTCATCTTCCTCCCTAGCATTAGTTGCTTCGGTGGGATTTGAGAGAGAAGGATTTGGGCACTCCGTGTGCCCTTGCCATTGCATTTGGTGCATCGATTTGAGTTCTCCACATGATACATGGAAGTTACAAGTTGAGAAGCTTATTGCTCTTGGGTGCTTGGTACACTTGAGCTTGTTACTCTTGTGTGTTTGGACACCCTAGAGCTTGTTCCTCTTGGGTGCCTTGGCACCCTAGACGGTTGGTGTTGTTCAGAGCTCAATCATTGTGGTGTAAAGCTCCGGGCAAGCGTCGGAGTCTCCAATTAGGTTGTGGAGATCGCCCCGAGAAATTTGACGGGTACCGGTGACCACCCCCAAGGGTTGCCAAAGTGTACGGGTTCGGTGACCGCCCCCAAGGGTCACCATTTGTACAGGTTTGGTGACCGCCCTCAAGGGTCCCTTAGTGGAATCACGACATCTTGCATTGTGCGAGGGCGTGAGGAGATTACAGTGGCCCTAGTGGCTTCTTGGGGAGCATTGTGCCTCCACACCGCTCCAAACGGAGATTAGCATCCGCAAGGGTGTGAACTTCGGGATACATCGTCGTCTCTGCGCATCGGTTATCTCTTACATGAGCCCTTTACTTATGCACTTTACTTTGTGATAGCCATATTGTTTCTTGTTGTATATCTTGCTATCACATAGTTACTTATCTTGCTTAGCATAAGTTGTTGGTGCACATAGGTGAGCCTAGTTGTTTTAGGTTTTGTGCTTGACAAATTAATCGCTAGGTTTATTCCCCATTTGTTCAAGCCTAAATTGTAATTATTTTAAAGTGCATATTCACCCCCCCTCTAGGCGACATCCTCGATCTTTCAATTGGTATAAGAGCCTCATCTCTCTTTGTTGGGCTTAACCGCCTAGAGAGTAAAAATGTCGACTAGGGGATTAGGATTCTCTGGCACTCTTAGTTTCGATGGCACAAATTTTGATGTTTGGGTAATTCACATGCTTAATCTCTTTAGGGTCATGGACCCAAATTTAGAGCGAATTATAGATATGGGTTTTTCTCCTCCAAAGGATACCCAAAGCTTATCTTTAGAGGATGAGAAAAACTCTTATCTCAATGCTCAAGCTTCTAATGTGCTTTTCGCTGCTTTGAGCAATGTAGTTATATTTGAACTCATGCCGTTCCGGGATGCTCATGAGTTGTGGACAAAGCTTCAAGATAAATATGGTGTGTCCAAGATTTTTAAGGATGATCGTTCTCCCTCCACCTCCGACCGTGTTGCATTCTCAACTTCTTCTACTTCACCTACATGTGGTTTTCCACAAGGTAATGACATGGTGAGTAGTGGTGTTCATTGCAATGATGATAGTGGGCTTATTGTTGATAATCCTTCATCACTTTCTTATTGCAATGCTTCATCTTTGGACTTTAGCACTTTGAGCACTCCAAATGTTTCACATGCTTGTGTTGATAGTTCTTGCATATCATGTAGAAATTGCTTGACTAAATTTCATGATGATATGCTTGCTATATGTTGTTGACATGATAAAAATGCATGTATTTCCTCGAGTTGTTGTGCTAACAATGTAGAGGAAACCCAAAACTCCATGGAACAAGATGTGGTCTTGAATGGTGCTTCAAGGGATCCTACATCATCATCTATTGCTTTTTGCCTTATGGCCAAGGCTTCAAAGGTATCTTCCACTTTGAATCCCAATATATCTTGTGATGATATTGATGATGGCAAGAGTGATGATGATGTCGATTATGATGAAGAGAATGATGATGTTGCCTCCTTAAAACTTAAGGGGGAAATGATTTTTAAAGCTCTTCTTAAGAATAAAATTGCTCGTTCCAACTTCATGGAAATCATGTGGATTGCTATTGAGAGCAAGAAATATATTGATGAGCTGGAATCTCGTCTTGAGGAGCATGAGGCCACCATTGATAAAATGGAAGGTCATGAGCGTGATTACACTAATGAGATTGCGGACCTCTCTCAAGCTCTTGAACTTGAACAAACCACCAAGGAATCTCTTGAGGAGACTTTTGCTCTAGAATTATCTAGAGTGAAGGAATCTAATGATAGAGCTCTTGAGGTGGCCAATGTTTTTGAAACTAAAAATGCTAAGCTTGAAGTTGCTCATGATAGACTCCTTGAGGATTTTGAGCACCTCGAAAATGGCTCAAGGGTCATCAAGGGTGAGCTCATCAAACTCACCGAGTCTCATGCTCAACTTGAATCTTCTTATTTAAAAGAGCTTTCCAAGTTGCCTTCTCCT
Organism: Triticum aestivum; assembly: GCF_018294505.1. NCBI lineage: Eukaryota > Viridiplantae > Streptophyta > Magnoliopsida > Poales > Poaceae > Triticum > Triticum aestivum. The sequence goes on from NC_057798.1 coordinate 130,702,914, forward strand.
CTTGTTGTTAATGATGATGCTTGTGCTACTAACTCTATTTCTTGTGAATCATCCATTTTAAAGGAGAATGTTGAGCTAAGGGATCAACTTGAGTTGCTATCTAGCAAGTATGGGAAATTGGAAGAAAATCATGAAAAGCTTTCTAGCTCTCATGATGATCTTCTTGTATCCCATAATGTGCTAAAAATAGCTCATGAGGCTATGATTGCTAAGGTAACATATAGTGAGCCTCATGTGGATATTAGCACTACTTTTAGTCAAAATGCTATATTGCCTTGTGCTAGTCCTCGTAATTCGTCTATGCATAACATTGGTACATCTTGTGATGAATTGCTTTCCTTGCCTTGTTGCTCTAATGATGAAGCTTATACTTCCTCTAGTACTTGTGTTGAGACTAACCATGTAGAGGAAATCAAAGAGCTCAAGGCCCAAGTCACTTCTTTGAAGAAAGACTTGGAAAAGAGTCATGAAGGGAAATCCACACTCAACAATATCTTGAGTGTGCAAAAATCCCCCAATGACAAAGGTGGACTTGGATTCAACTCCAACAAGAAGAAGAAGTCCAAGTTGAACAAGAAGAAGGGCCAAGAACAAGTCAAGAATTCGGCCAAGATTGTTTGCTTCAAGTGCAAAATTGAAGGGCATCATGTGAGATCTTGCCCATTGAAGAAGAAGGCCATTAGTGACAAGCAACAAGGGAAGCGGCCACAAGTTCAATCTCATGCTCAACCACAAGTTGAAGAAATGCCTCTTCCCAAGAATACTCAAGCTAATGCTTCTCAAGTTGAGAAATCAAGTGAGAAGAAAGTGAAGAGTAGACATTGCTACTTATGTCGTGAGAAAGGTCACGTCGCTTCTTCATGCACTAGTGGTAACTTATCCAACCCAATTATTATTGATAATATCTATTCTCTTGGGAAGGATAAGGTTGGCAATGTGTTCGCCAAGTTTGTTGGTACTCAAAGTGGTGTCAAGAAAAGAACCATTTGGGTTGCCAAGACTATTGTGACTAACCTCTTAGGACCCAACTTGGTTGGGGACCAACAAGCTCAAACTTGATCAATAGGTGTTGTTGGAGAGCATTGGAGACTTGGCTACATTATGAAGAATTAAGGGGCCTTCATCATTCTTATTGTCTCAAGCCAAGTCAATTGGGTTATCAAGTTTCTATGTTATATCCAATGTTCCTCCTTGCGGTAACTCGTACTTAAATTGTTTACATTGATAGTTACTTGCCCCTAAGCATGTTGTGGTTTTGTACCTTGCATGTGTTTGTATGTGATGTGTTTCCAATTTGCTTAACTTGAGTAATCAAGTATGTGTATGTTGGTTTGCACATCATGTACGTGTGTGTTGTGCGTTGAGCCTTTGTGCATATTGTTTGTTTCTTAGTTGGATCTTGTGAGAGATTAATGGAATATCCCATTATGGGGGAGTGATGTGCTTTGTGCACCTCACAATCTTATAAATGTGTGTAAATGAGGAATACCATCTAGTATTGATATTACAAGAGTATCTAGTCGCTAGGTGGTATATCTCTCATGAGAAATTCAAATTCTAAAAGTCCATTGATTATCTCTCGTTGGATCCTCTTATTGCCTCTTGTTAAGTTTTATTTGCTATCACATTATGGGGGAGTAATATGCTATGGGCATATTACAAGCCTAGAAAATGTGTACATTTGAGATATTGTCACTTAGAGTTGATATTGTAATTATATTATTCCTAGGTGACATGTTAGCTCTACAAGTTGCAGCTTGCTTGTGTTGGTTGTGAATATGATGTTGGATATCCTTGTTATCTACCACCGGGAATTATTTCCAAATACTTCTTGTCTTTTGACAATTGGTATTCACTTATGTTTGGTAGAATCTATTGATCATCTTTACATTGGTTTTTGTTTTTATTTGCCTTTTCTCTTGCCAAGGATTGTGTCAACTCCTGTTGTCCTCAATACCACTTGTGGATCTTGTTAATTTATTGTTCTTGTCTAGTGTTTTCTAGATATAGTGAAAGTGGTGATCCCATCTTGTACATTTTATATTCAAATGCAAATTCTCCATAATGCACAACTCGTGGGGGAGCTATCCTATTTTCTTTAGAACACTCTTCTTGTGATCCTTATCAAGTGTGTGTTGGTGGAAGGTAAGCCATTTTCTTTTTGGTACTTTGTGCCATCTTGAAACTTTGTCGAGAGCCTGGTTTGTTTGGAACCATCCTCTCTTTAGGAGTTTGACATCTTTAATTTAGTGTGTATCAATGGATATCTCATTCCTTGATGTATCTTTAATGATATCTTCCAAGTGATGATTTCTCCATTTGGTATCCTTTTCACTTGGCATTTCTTTTTCATTTGGTTTCGGTTCTTGAAAGTTTCGAGCATGCATATTTACTTCATGTATTCTATTTGGCATGCTTTCTTTCGTTGACCCAATATATAGGGGAAACTCCACCAAGTCTCAAATTGGATGAGATGTGCATGAAATTCATTTCCATATCTATATGCACATATTTATGTGGAGTTTGTCCTATGTATTGGTGTTTCTAACTATTTGGTCCCAATGAGTTTGGGTACCGTTTAGTTTGTGTTGTTCTTCTAGGAACGGTTGGAGATGCATTGGATGCTCGGCTCACTCACAAGGAAGGTGTTGTCACCATGTGCTTATTGGAGTCAAGCTAGGATGATCAATGAACTACCATCTACCTTCATTTGGTATCTACTACATCCTTCCAATGGTATCTCGGTAACAAGTATCATCATCTACTTCATGCACACATTTCTTGCATCAACCTTGTGTAGGTTGTATCATGGCATGTAATTCATTCTTTCTTGTGATACTTGTTTCCTTTCTCAAAGCATCTCAACGATGATCTCATGTTGCTAGTTGTGATGTCTTTGATGGTTGTGTGGTAGGAATTCATTTATATACAATAAGACCATATCTAGCCATGTGCTATGCTTCCAAGCAAATATCTTATTGGTATATGTATGACTTCCTTGTGGATATCTTGTTCCTGCGTGTTGTAACTATATCGGGTGTACATCCTTCTTTGTAGACATATATCATCATGATTTCGTCTACCTAGAACCTTATACACTTGAGAGAAGTTGCATATCTAGATGATATCCTTTCTTTCACGTCCACCTTGTCTTTCTTTTGGTTTTTTCTTTGGTGGCTCCATGAAAGCTTTTGCCTTGAGTGTGTGTCTTATCTCGTTGCATCTTGATGCACTCTTGTGTGGTGAAGATTTTTTCCTCATGCTTGTCTTTACGAGGCTTTTGCCATCTTAATTGGTATCCCTCGTCTTGATAAGGCTTTCTTTTTCTTTCTTCACCATGGGTTGTCACAAGTGTTGGTTATTCATTTTGCATTTTTAGTGTGCTTGTGAACCCGTTTGCTTGGTGTGTGTGGGGAGGACATGTCATGCACCGTGTATCTCATTTACCCAAGACTATGTTGATGCTTTATGCTCATCCTTATATTAGTCTTCTCAAGTGCTTTGTCATGACTCACACACATCATTTTGGTTGAGCCTATTATTAAGTTGCCTCTTTTACATGTTGCTCAACCATGTGCTTGTTGCAAGTTCTAGGCTTTGTTTCCTATATGCTCACTCGCACTGGTTATGAGTTTCTATTGATTTTGGCGGAGCTATGATCCTATTTTGTGCACTTTGTATCCAATACAAATATTCTTATTTGTGCACAAATCATGGGGAGCTTCTCTAGTTTCTTTAGAACACTCCTCTGCTCATATCATAATATCATTTATTCTTGTGGCTCATAGGATCCTTGGTCTAGTTGGTTCAGTTGATATCCTTTGATTGCTTGCTTCAATTGTTATATTTTGATTGCTTCATTGCTTGTGTCTCTCTTTGTTATGTCTTTGTGGCATATCATTCTTTAGCAATCTTTGTGCCTCAATATAGTTTGTGTTCCTCCAAGTATTTACCTTTGGGGTATGTGTATTGCATTCTACTCTCTTGTTGAGAAATACACAATTTATGGAGGACCACAATTTATATTGGCCTTCTTAGATTTTCGCCCATTTTGGCAATCGATGCCAATGGGGGAGAAGTTTAAAGAGTTTTGTGGAGAAGTTTAGAGACTTATCTCCTCTTGCTTTGGTTTTGTTCCTTAGCATTTGCATCTCATTCGCATGCACTATTGGTTGTTGCATTGCATGGTGATGCATAATTCCTTATATAAACTCTCTTGAAAGTGATTGTCATCAATTACCAAAATGGGGGAGATTGAAAGAACATGCGGTGCCCCCATGTTTGGTTTTGGTAATTTATGACAATCTCTATGGACAATGGTTGTCTTGAGTTATATTTGAAGGATTTGTCCATAGGCTTTTCTTGAAGTCCATGTGTTGGTTTCAAGGAGTTTATGAGTTGACCAAGGTGCTATTAAGGAGTTATCCAAAGATTGGTCATGTGAGTGTTGAGCTTATTGCAAGCATGTCTTGAAGAAGAAGATTGTGTGATCATTCATGTTTACCTTCAAGACATCATCCAAATGAAGAGAGTTGCAAAGATTCAAGGTTGATCAAGACTAAGTCAAGAGTGAATCAAGTTGATCAACTCACAAAGCGTAGAAGATGTACCGAGAGGGATCAAGTGATCCCATGGTATGGTAAGCATTGTCCATTGCACTTTGTGTACTAACCCATGGTCTATGTGAGTGTTCTTTGTGGGGTTAGGTACGTATCCATGGGCTTGCGTCAAGAGGAAGATATCATACAACCCATGGAAAGGATGACATCAAGTGGTGATTGTCATCAAGATTGCCGTGTGCAAGTTCAAGTGGAGCATCATGAAGAGATCAAGTGCTTGAATCTTGCCATCCATTTTTGTGTCAATGGACTTGTGAAGATGTGCCGAAGAGTGGCTCACCCATAGTGAACTATGGGGGAGCAATCATCTAGTCTTCATCGAGCCAACGCAATCAAGAAAGGTGGTCCAACTTGAGGGAGTCAAGATCGTCATCATCTAGCTCAAGTGGACCATGTGCAAGGCAAAGGTTTCCCCTTGATAGGTTTTCTATTTTATCGGTCTCGTGGTGGTAGTTGGGAGACCGGGTTATAGGATCGTTTGTCGTACTATCAAGGGGGGCTCTCAAGTTGGTAGCTTGATCGTATCGTTAGTAGAGAGCTCAAACCATTGCATCCTTGCATCATGTTTCTTGGTTCTTGTTTGGTTCTCTTTGTGAGTCTTAGATCTTATGGTCATCTTGATGACAAGCTTGAGTTCATCGAAAACGGAGTTCGCATGCGACTTCTAGGATGTTTTCCGTGTTGGAGGTTTTACCGGTCTTACCCGAGGAAGGGTTCTCACCTTTTTCTTATGGGCCTTTTCTATTTTGCTTCTTATTGATATTTCTTTCAAGATTGTGTTAGCCCTTGTCGCTAGCTTTCCAACAAACTTGGTTTCATCGAATTCGGAGTCCGTTTGCAAAAGTTATGACAGTTTTGGTGTTATAAAAAGGCTGCAACGGTACTACCGCGAATTGGAGCGGATGTAATTTTTTACTACCGCTCCGGAGCAGTACTACCATGGCTCCTATAGTGGTAGTACCGCTCCGGACCAAAAACTCATCCCAAGTCATGCAGTGGTAGGCACGGATGTATTTTTTTAGTACCGCTCGCAAGTAGTAGTACCGCTACCCTTTGCGGTAGTACCGCGATCCCTAGCGGTACTACCGTGAGGAAGAGCGGTAGTACCGCTTTGTGCGGGCTGTGAGGATAACGGTTGGATTTTCCCCACCTATAAAAGTGGGTCTTCTTCCCCAATGAACCTCATCCTTTGAGCTCGTGTTCTTCCCCCATTGTTGACCTTCTTCGAGCTTGCTAACTCTCAATCCCTCAATGGATTCTTGCTAGTTTTTGAGGGAAAAGAGAGAGGAGATCTAGATCCACATTTCCACCAATCAATTTCTCCTCTATGTGAGGGGAACCCATTGGATCTAGATCTTGGAGTTCTTGGTGTTCTCCTTCTTGTTCTTCCTCTCATCTTCCTCCCTAGCATTAGTTGCTTCAGTGGGATTTGTGAGAGAAGGATTTGGGCACTCTGTGTGCCCTTGCCATTGCATTTGGTGCATCGGTTTGAGTTCTCCACGTGATATGTGGAAGTTACAAGTTGAGAAGCTTATTACTCTTGGGTGCTTGGTACCCTTGAGCTTGTTACTCTTGGGTGTTTGGACACCCTAGAGCTTGTTCCTCTTGGGTGCCTTGGCGCCCTAGACGGTTGGTGTTGTTTGGAGCTCAATCATTGTGGTGTAAAGCTCCGGGCAAGCGTCGGGGTCTCCAATTAGGTTGTGGAGATCGCCCCGAGCAATTTGACGGGTACCGGTGACTGCCCCCAAGGGTTGCCAAAGTGTACGGGTTCGGTGACCGTCCCAAGGGTCGCCATTTGTACGGGTTCGGTGACCGCCCTCAAGGGCCCCTTAGTGGAATCACGGCATCTTGCATTGTGCGAGGGCGTGAGGAGATTACGGTGGCCCTAGTGGCTTCTTGGGGAGCATTGTGCCTCCACACCGCTCCAAACGGAGATTAGCATCCGCAAGGGTGTGAACTTCGGGATACACCGTCGTCTCCATGTGCATCGGTTATCTCTTACACGAGCCCTTTACTTATGCACTTTACTTTGTGATAGCCATATTGTTTCTTGTCGTATATGTTTCTATCACATAGTTACTTATATTGCTTAGCATAAGTTGTTGGTGCACATAGGTGAGCCTAGTTGTTTTAGGTTTTGTGCTTGACAAATTAACCGCTAGGTTTATTCCGCATTTGTTCAAGCCTAAACCATAATTATTTTAAAGCGCCTATTCACCCCCCTCTAGGCGACATCCTCGATCTTTCAAAAGTGTCCCATGAGTCCGCCTCCATGAGCCTCTTGCAAAAGGAGCAAACGAAAAGAAGACTGGAGAATGCAAAGTTTGTTAGCTCTCATAAGATAATCATCCTTGATGTAATATCATTCCCAAGAAGTATGCGTCAAACACTTAGCATAAGGAGTAGCAAAGGTAGGATCATTTGCATACAAGTCTTTGATATGATCAAATCCAACTACATTCAATTCAAGTTGAGTATGTAACATGCATTTGCGGGAAAGGGCATCCGCCACCACATTTTCTTTGCCCTTAATGTACTTGATCACATAGGGAAAAGATTCAATGAATTCACTCCATTCAGCATGCCGTTTATTCAACTTGGTTTGACCTTTTAGGTATTTAAGTGTTTCATGATTGGTATGTATGACAAACTCATGTGGTCTAAGGTAATGCTCCCAAACATGCAACACACGCACTAAAGCATACAATTCTTTGTCATAGATGGGATAGTTAAGTTGAGCACCGGAGAGTTTTTCACTAAAATATGCAATAGCTCGCTTTTCTTGCATCAAAACTCCACCAATTCTGGTACCTGATACGTTTCCGTCGTATCTATAATTTTTGATTGTTCCATGCCAATATTATTCAACTTTCATATACTTTTGGCAACTTTTTATACTATCTTTGGGACTAACATATTGATCCAGTGCCCAGTGCCAGTTCCATTTTGTTGCATGTTTTATGTTTCGCAGAAACCCAATATCAAACGGAATCCAAACGGGATAAAAATGGACGGAGAATTATTTTCGAATATTTGGAATTTTCCGGAGGAAGAATCAACGCGAAACGGTGCCCGAGGTGGCCAGGAGATAGGGGGCGCGCCCTGTCGGTGTACTAAAGTAGGGGTACCTTAGTATCCCGAACTTGTGCACGGGCAGTCGCAGCGTCCCGCGGCAAGGCTTGCCGGGCGACCGCAAGGGTCCTCCGTTGGTTCCTTTGGAGCCATTCAAGAACAAAGTGTTTAAGCCGAGAATACAAGGCCCCGACAAGAGGAGCTTGCTGGGAAGGACAAGGCCCCGGCAAGAGGAGCTTGCCGGGAAGGCCAACCAAGGCATTTCAAGGAACTTGCCGCGACGCGCCATGCGTCCCGGCAAGGCCCGGCGAGCGACAAGCTTCCGGGCGCGGCAAGACAATGACCGCGGCAAGGCGCTTGCCGCGGCAAAGCAACCACTCTGTACCCGCGCTCCAGCGCATCCACCAACGTGTCGCCCTGGGGTCTTTCCAGGTGCGCGTGGCGAGAGGCTGTGCAGCCAGCGGTGCGAGGTGGCAAGCGGAGACGACAAGATGGCCATCATGGCGAGCGGTGGCGCCCCTAACGATCGCTTTTCTGCACTGTTTGGGCGACGCGGACGGGCATTTAATGCCTTTGTCCCCTGCCGTCAGAGTTAGGTAGGATACACTATACAAGTAGTTGTACCAACCACTCTTTTTACATTTTTGCCCTCGCCTACGTTGCCACCTGTCGGTGACCCCTTGAGCGTATAAAAGGGGGCCCATGCGCAACGTAGAGGAGGTGGGAAGCATTCGAAACTAGAACACACTCACGCTCTCAAGCAAGAACGCAATACAATCACAAAGCAGCAGTAGGAGTATTATCTCTCCAGAGAGCTCCGAAGCTGGGTAAAATTGCTCGTGTGCTCGCCTCGATCCGCTCTTCGTGCGATCTCCGCTCCCTGCCGGACCGAAAGGGGCCCCGGTCCCATAGGTGTTCGTCTCCCACGACATCTTTGGCGCGCTAGGTAGGGGGCGTCGAGGTTGTGTGAACCCGATCCGGCGTTCACGCGATCTAGATCTTCATTATCCTCATCGACATGCCACCGAAGAAGAAGGCTTCGGAGGTGGCTGCTCCGTCCGCGTCGAACCCACCACCACCGGTGCAAGCAGGCGGTGGGGTAGACGCCGGCGGAGGAACGGGCGCCGTCGAGGGAGCTCATGCTGCTGCCAGGTCCAAGGACAAGGCGGCGCAGACCTCGGCGTCCGTACACGCACCACGCCCATCTCAGGAGGCGCTGGACCAACAGCGTCATGTTACACGCGGTACCATACGTTCGTTGGGCCAAGGCCAAGCTGGTGGGTCTTGGGATGCTCAAGACCAGCATGCGCGTCAACATGTTGGCACGAGCGCGGCACGGTCGCCTGGACGAGATGCTGCTCCTTCTAACACAGTTAGAAGTTCGAACATATCCCGCTCCTCGCACCGTTCGCCACCGCCACCCAAGACTCCAGAAGAGGCGTTGGCCCGAGCTCAACTGCTCCTGGATTACCCTCCAGCGCCAGACAAGATCGACGATTGGAGGGCCACCATTCAGAGTCTCATCGGCTTCGCCAACGGCGACACTCCCCGGCAACCGAGCACATCGAAGCCGCGGCAAGACGCCCAGGCGCGAGACGATGGCGACAAGACCGGTGGGGGTGCAACTACAGTGCACTCTCCACCCCGAAGGCCGAGATCACCGACTCGCCGGGTCAACCTCGACAGCGACTCCACCGCATCATCTGACCCTCGAGCTCGTCGCAATCAGCGCCGAGTTCTTCAGGAACGGCAGCAAGAGGACGGTCGCACCCGCATCGAGCGCCAAAGAGAAGCGCGGCGTCAATCAGACCAGCGCGCTGGGCCCGCTGTCGACATGCATGCGCCAGGGGAACCAGGCGACTTGCCATACGCGGTAGGTTGCCCTGCGTTCACTCGTGAGCTGCGGCAAGTCCAGTGGCCCAGTACAAAGAATTTCAAGCCAGACGTACCAGAGAAGTATGACGACAGGTTGCATCCGTCGGAGTTCCTCAGCATCTACACCATCGCGGTGCAAGCTGCCGGGGGACGAGACGACAAGATCCTTGCCAACTACTTCCCGCTGGTGCTCAAGCCCAATGTCAGGTCCTGGCTCATGCACTTGCCGGACAACTCCATATCCTCCAGGGCAGATCTGTGCCATCAGTTTGTCGGTGCCTTTACAGGCGGCCACAAGCCTCATGGCCAAGAGAGCGATCTTCATCTACTCACCCAGAAGGAAGGAGAGCCCCTGCGCAAGTATATTCAAAGATTCAGCCAAGTACAGCGCAACATCCCAGACATCCACCCTGCCGCGGTCATCAGCGCGTTCCATCAGAACGTGCGTAACCGCAGGATGCGGGAGGAGATGGCGATGTGCAAGATCAGATACGTCAGTGAGCTATACACCCTGGCCGACAAGTGTGCACGTGCTGAGGAAGGGAGGAGACTCCCCGGAGAGAATACAGGAGCAGGAGGATCTGACAGCGAGGATGCCGCCCCGGCAAGGAAAAACCGGCGGCGGAACAACAGAAAGAGGAAAGGCAAAGACGTGCTAGTTGTTGAGCAGTCCAACAATGGAGGTGGCGCCGAGAAAGCCAAAGCTGGTAGCTCCGGTGAGGCTGTGGCGGCCGCCGACAAGCAGGGCGGCTCCGACAAGCAGTATTGCAAGATCCACCACACCAAGGGTCATGATCTCCAGAGCTGCAAGAAAGTCGAGCAGCTTGTCGAGCAGCAGAAAGCTGAGTACGAGCGACGCGACAAGGAGAAGGCCCAAGAAGGTACTGGAGGATCCGGCAAGAAGCGTCCCGGCCGGGGAGGACGCCGCGGCAAGGCCAAGCAGCGGCAAGGAGACAGACCTCCCCGCGGCCGCGACAAGGATGAAGATGAAGACGATGATGAAGAGATGGATGATGATGAGGCCGACGAGCAGGAGTTTCAAAAAGCCACAGAGGTTCTGTGCGTTGACGGCGGTGCTTCTCTGCATACTTCGCACCGCCAGCTCAAACAGTGGGTACGGGAAGTTAATGCAGCAGAACCACCAGTTGAGTCACGGAAGCCTCTGAAGTGGTCCAGCACGCCTATCATCTTTGATATTGAGGACCACCCTGATCGCATAACTGCGGTTGGGTGCTTGCCGATGTTGGTTTCACCAACTATCCGCAACCTCAAGGTCACAAAGATGCTAGTTGACGGCGGGGCCGGCTTGAACCTGATCTCCTCCGTGGTACTCCAGAAACTCCAGATCCCTGACAGCGAGCTCGAAGAGACCGGCACATTCCAGGGAAGCTTGATGAAGACACCGTCGCCGGCCTTCAAGTAGGCGCCGGGCTGGGGCTCTTCGGAGCCTGGTGCTGCATCAGCGGCGGAGGGATCGGCGGTCGGCGTAGCGCCTTGCGCTCCTGCGGCCTCAGGGTCGTCAGTGCGATCGCCGGACCCCTCGCCAGCTCCTGCGCCAGCAGCCTTGGCGGCCTCTTCGCCAGCGGGATCATCAGCGCCGGCCTCTTCTTTGGTGGCGGCGGCATCGTCAGTGTTGCCGCACGCGTTCTCCTCGCCGGTGGCCTCGGTCTCCATCAGCTCCGTGGAAGGTGGATCTAAAGGCCGGAAGAGGGAGAAAGGTCAAGAAAATGTCCAAAAAGAAAATCAGAAGAAGAACCCAAGGGAAGTTTCAAGCAAGGGGATTACTTGGGCTGGGATCTACAGTCATGTGCTCCGCCAACGGGGGATCGCTGGTGCTGCCCCTTGCCGGAGACTCCTCCCTTGCCAGGGACTCCTCCCTTGCCGGGGACTTCTCCCTTGCCGGAGAACGCTCCCTTGCCGGGGAATCCTCCCTTGGCGGCGTAGTCGAAGCAGATAGCATCTCAGGGGCGGCTTCCGGAGGCTCTTGGTGAGGCTGTTCTGCTCCTACACAAGAAAACCAACAGTCAGATATCAACAAAGGAAAGAACACCCATGCGCTCCCAACAGCGAGAAAAAGATCATATACTTACGCTGGGGGCTGCTTCGGGGAGTGGTTGCCAGGTCCGGCAAGGTGGTCTCGGGTGTGCCCCCTGCTGTCACGGTGGGCTCGTCCTCGATGACAATCACCGGAGCCTTGGCCCTCTTCGCCGCTCTCTGGGCCAGGGTCCTGAAAAGGAATCAGTTCAGAGTAAAGCAGATCAGATACAAGACAGAAACAACAAAAATTGAAGAACTACAAATATAACAAAGAAGCTTACTCTTCTTCTTCCTCGTCGGAGCTGAGTGCGGAGAGGTCGAAGTCAGGCCCACCTTCGGCGCGATGAGGCGGAGGAGTAGGTGCCCTTGGCCGCTTGGCGGGGGCAGCGGCGGTGGTCCGGGACGACCCCGCTCCAGTTGCCGGCATGGTGCGAGGCGCTCCCGCGGCAACATTGCTTGTCACGGCGGAGCGTGTCGTGCGGCGCGACGGCTGCTGACCCGTCTGCCGCCCTGCCGCATCCCCGGCCTTGCGGAGACGCCTTCTTGGTGGAGCTGGGGGCTGCGCTGTGGGCTCCGTTTGCGGTAAGCTACCTGGAGACGGCGGGCCACTCGCACCTTCGGCGGGCTCGCCCGACTCGGCGTCAGGTGCGGCAAGCTCTTCCTCGCCGTCAAGCCATTCTCGCTCGGCAAGGCTTGCCGCCTCTGCTGCCTCTGCCTCCTCGACGGTGAACCCGAACTCGCCCGCGGCAGCAGCTGCCGCCGCCTCTTCCGCCCTAGTGGCGATGCGCTGCATCTCCTCCTCAGTGGTGTCGCGGGTGAGGATCTTCTGTTCATCGGCGTGGACCGCCACCTCCACTAGGCCGTCGAAGAACTGCTGCACGATGTCATCTGCAGGCACCTGCCAAGTGGGGACGATCCCATGCGAGTTGCACTGCGGCATCATTGCACGGATGCGGTCGAGCGAGGAGTTGTTGCACAGCGGAACTACGCCCTGCGGTAGCCTGAACCATTTGGGATGCTGAGGATCGTGCTTGAACAACTCCTTGAGCATCGCATCCAGTTCCAGCACAGTGAAATTGAAATTGAGTCCCGGACGCAGCCTCATAATGTCCGCCGGACCCCCGAATTCCCAGGCGGGTCTCTTCCTCTCTTGCAGGGGGCGATGCGGCAGCGAAGAAAGTCTGCGCCTACGGCGCCTACAGTGAGCTCGGCAAGCCTGAGCCGCAAGATCCGGGTGGTGGCGATCTTCAGCTTGTCGTCGTCCGCGGCCAGGGCGCTCCAATCGCCGCCGCGCACTACTGGGGCTTGGCGCAGGGTGGTGAATGGCTGCGGGTTCTCCTCGACGATCCAGCACCATTCTGCTGTCCACTCCTCCCATTTGCTGCGGAGCTCCCCCTCCAGATACGTCTCCTTCCTGCCGGCTCTCGAGATCCAGGCGATCCCGCCGGATAGGGGCTCTCCTCTCTCGACCCGGGGCATGAAGTAGTGGCGGAAGAGGGCTACATTTGGGTGGACTCCGACAAAGTTTTCGCAGAGATGTGCGACAACCACCATGGTTAGGACAACATTGGGGGTGAAATCAAGGAGGTGGAACCCGTAGGTGTTCATGACGTCGCAGAAGAACTCAGAGAAGGGCGGGCAGAGCCCGCAGTAGAAGAACAGCACGAAGAAGGGGTATCTGTTTGGAGCCCTTTTCGAAGCGGCGGCGGAGAGTACCTTCATGCGCGGATGCGCCCGCGTCTCCATCGACCAGAAGAGGTAGTACCACTCCCTCAGCTCCGCCGCGGCGAGCTCAGAGGGGAAGGTAGCCCGCTCCTTTCGCAGCGCCTCGAGCCGCAGCGCCTCGGCCGACTTCACGCCCTTCCCGGTTTTCGGAGCCATGGCGGAGGTGGTGGGGAAGATCGACGGCGTTGGTGGCGACAGTGGCGATGGGAGGCGGAGCGTTGCTCTCTTTCGGCTTTGGGAGCGGAGGGGAGCGGCGGAGATTTCTGAGGTGTGAACAGCAAATGGCGAAGGTGGGGGAACTGCCCCTGTTTCCCCTGCTTATAAAGAGGAGGAGGCGAACGTTACTCTTTTTCCAAATAAAGAATCACCCACGATCTCTCCCACGACGCCGCATTCGACGCGTGCCGTTAAGGGAGAGCGCGGCGGATACGGAGTCAGATTCGGCGCAACCCAGGCCGCGTGTGCCCGTGCCCTGTTTTGGGCCTGGCCCAACAGCGCTCGACACCGTGTGTGGCCCAGGCCCGGGGGCTCCTGTCGGTGTACTAAAGTAGGGGTACCTTAGTATCCCGAACTTGTGCACGGGCAGTCGCAGCGTCCCGCGGCAAGGCTTGCCGGGTGACCGCCAAGGTCCTCCGTTGGTTCCTTTGGAGCCATTCAAGAACAAAGTGTTTAAGCCGAGAAGACAAGGCCCCGACAAGAGGAGCTTGCCGGGAAGGACAAGGCCCCGACAAGAGGAGCTTGCCGGGAAGGCCAACCAAGGCATTTCAAGGAACTTGCCGCGACGCGCCGTGCGTCCCGGCAAGGCCCAGCGAGCAACAAGCTTCCGGGCGCGGCAAGAGAACGACCGCGGCAAGGCGCTTGCCGCGGCAAAGCAACCACTCTGTACCCGCGCTCCAGCGCATCCGCCAATGTGTCGCCCTGGGGTCTTTCCAGGTGCGCGTGGCGAGAGGTTGTGCAGCCAGCGGTGCGAGGTGGCAAGCGGAGACGACAAGATGGCCATCGTGGCGAGCGGTGGCGCCCCTAACGGTCGCTTTTCTGCACTGTTTGGGCGACGCGGACGGGCATTTAATGCCTTTGTCCCCTGCCGTCAGAGTTAGGTAGGATACACTGTACAAGTAGTTGTACCAACCACTCTTTTTACATTTTTGCCCTCGCCTACGTTGCCACCTGTCGGTGACCCCTCGAGCGTATAAAAGGGGGCCCATGCGCAACGTAGAGGAGGTGGGAAGCATTCGAAACTAGAACACACTCACGCTCTCAAGCAAGAACGCAATACAATCACAAAGCAGCAGTAGGAGTATTATCTCTCCGGAGAGCTCCGAAGCTGGGTAAAATTGCTCGTGTGCTCGCCTCGATCCGCTCTTCATGCGATGTCCGCTCCCTGCCGGACCGAAAGGGGCTCCGGTCCCATAGGTGTTCGTCTCCCACGACACGCCCTCCTCCCCTGGGCGCGCCTGGCACTCTCCTGGGCCACCCGTAAGGCGGTTGACGCTCTTCTTTTGCCGCAAGAAAGCTAATTTTATGAGAAAAATCTGGGCGAAAGATTCACCCCAATTAGAGTTACGGATCTCCGGATATAAAAGAAACGGTGAAGGGGCAGACTCTGAGAACGCAGAAACAGAGAGATAGATCCAATCTCGGAGGGGCTCTCGCCCCTCCCAAGCCATGGGAGCCAAGGACCAGAGGGGAAACCCTTCTCCCATCTAGGGAGGAGGTCAAGGAAGAAGAAGAAGAAGGGGGCCTCTCTCCCCCTTGCTTCCGGTGGCGCTGGAGCGTTGCCGGGGGCCATCATCATCACCGCGATCTTCACCAACACCTCCATCATCTTCACCAACATCTCCATCACCTTCCCCCATCTATATTCAGCGGTCCACTCTCCCGCAACCCGCTGTACCCTCTACTTGAACATGGTGCTTTATGCTTCATATTATTATCCAATGATGTGTTGCCATCCTATGATGTCTGAGTAGATTTTCGTTGTCCTATTGGTGGTTAATGAATTGCTATGATTGATTTAATTTTCTTGTGGTTATGTTGCTGTCCTATTGTGCCCTTCGTGTCGCGCAAGCGTGAGGGATCCCCGCTGTAGGGTGTTGCAATACATTCATGATTCTTTTATGGTGGGTTGCTTGAGTGACAGAAGCATAAATCCGAGTAAGGGGATTGTTGCATACGGGATAAAGGGGACTTGATGCTTTAATGCTATGGTTGGGTTTTACCTTAATGAATCTTTAGTAGTTGCGGACGCTTGCTAGAGTTCTAATAATAAGTGCATATGATCCAAGAAGAGAAAACATGTTAGCTTATGCCTCTCCCACAAAAAACTTGTTATCGGTCTAGTAACGTAGTCAATTGCTTAGGGACACTTTCATAACTCCTACCACCACTTTTCCACGCTCGCTATATTTAATTTATTGCATCTTTATCTAAACAGCCCCTACTTTTTATTTACGTGTTCTTTATTATCTTGCAAACCTATCCTATCACACCTACAAAGTACCTCTAGTTTCATACTTGTTCTATGTAAAGCGAACGTCAAGCGTGCGTAGAGTCGTATCGGTGGCCGATAGGACTTGGGAGAGTATTTGTTCTATCTTTAGCTCCTCGTTGGGTTCGAAACTCTTACTTATCGAAAGAGGCTACAACTATCCCGTATACTTGCGGGTTATCAATACCTTTTTCTGGCGCCGTTGCTGAGGAGTCATAGTGTGGGGTGAATATTCTCGTGTGTGCTTGTTTGCTTTATCACTAAGTAATTTTTACTTGCTGTTCTAAGTTGTTCTCTATCATTAGTTATGGATATGGAACACGAAATACCAAAAAAATTAGGTGTACTTGCTACTCATGGAGATGGGGAACCTCCTAAAACCCTCGATGCTTATTATGTTCGAAATATTATGTACTACTTTGATAATACTGAGAAAACCCAACTCAACTTTATAATGGGAGACACGTTGGATCAACGTGAATACTTTAGGGATTATCGCTTGACACAAAAAGGGAAACTATTATGGGATCAAATTCAAATGTTGAAGTGGTATTCTAGGGATCTATGCTTGAGATATGATATTATTTATTGCTCTAGGATGAAGGCTCCACACCTTCCCTTTTCATGCAAATTTAATGATAATGAAACCTTAGCTTCTTATGCTAATGGTATCTATGATTACTATGATGTTGAACAAATAGAAGAATCTGTTGCTTTTAAGGCTGCTTATGAAATTGAATCTTTGTTTGAAAAGTATGAAGCTTTTGATGATGATGGTGTTTATAGGACTGAAAATTTTGCTATATTGAAATATTACCATGACTATTATGAATACAATTACAATATTAATGCATTTATTGAGAAAGTCTCCGCTGTCCAAGAAGAGACTAATATTTTGCAGGAAGCTATGGAAGAAGAAATTGATGAAACTGTGAGCTCATTGGATGAAAAAGATGATGAGGAGAGCGAAGAATAAAAGGAGGAAGAGCGGATTGATCACCCGTGCCCACCTTATAATGAGTGTAACTCTTCAAATCATACATTGTTTAATTCCCCTCCGTGCTTACCGAAGGATGATTGCTATGATCCCGTTGATTCTCTTGAAATATCCCTTTTTGATGATGCTTGCTATGCTTGTGGCAAAGATGCCAATATGAATTATGCTTATGGAGATGAACTTGCTATAGTTCCTTATGTTAAACATGAAATTGTTGCTATTGCACCCACACATGATAATCCTATTATCTTTTTGAATTCTCCCAACTACACTATAGGAGAGAAGTTTGCGCTTAGTAAGGATTATATTGATGGGTTGCCTTTTACCGTTGCACATGATAATTTTGATAGATATAATATGCATGTGCTTGCTGCTCCTGTTGGGGAACATAGTAATTTCAAAATTTTCCTACGCACACGCAAGATCATGGTGATGATATAGCAACGAGAGAGGAGAGTATTTGTCCACGTACCCTCGTAGATCGTAAGCGGAAGCGTTAGCACAACGCGGTTGATGTAGTCGTACGTCTTCACGATCCGACCGACCCAAGCACCGAACGTACGGGGCCTCCGAGTTCAGCACACGTTCAGCTGGATGAAGATCTCCGGCCTCCGATCCAGCCGAGCTCCGGAGATGAGTTCCGTCAGCACGACGGTGTGGTGACGATGATGATGTTCTACCGGCGCAGGGCTTCGCCTAAACTCCGTGATGATATGACCGAGGTGGAATATGGTGGAGGGGGGCACCGCACACGGCTAAGGAACGATCCGTAGATCAACTTGTGTGTCTATGGGGTGCCCCCCGCCCCTGTATATAAAGGAGCCAGGGGGGAGGAGGCGGCCGGCCAAGGAGGGCGCGCCAAGGGGGGAGTCCTACTCCACCGGGAGTAGGACTCCCTCTTTCCAAGTAGGAGTAGGAGAAGGGGGAAAGAGGAGGAAGAGGAGAAGGAAAGGGGGGGGCGCCGCCCCCCTTCCCTTGTCCTATTCGGACTAGGAAGGGGAGGGGCGCGCGGCCCCTCCTGCCTCCTTCCTCTTCTCCCTCGAGGCCCATGTAGGCCCAATAACCCCCGGGGGGGTTCCGGTAACCCTCCCGGTACTCCGGTAAAATGCCGATTTCACCCGGAACCATTCCGATGTCCAAACATAGGCTTCCAATATATCAATCTTTATGTCTCGACCATTTCGAGACTCCTCGTCATGTCCGTGATCACATCCGGGACTCCGAACAAACTTCGGTACATCAAAACTTATAAACTCATAATAAAACTGTCATCGAAACGTTAAGCGTGCGGACCCTACGGGTTCGAGAACTATGTAGACATGACCTAGAACCATTCTCGGTCAATAACCAATAGCGGAACCTGGATGCCCATATTGGTTCCTACATATTCTACGAAGATCTTTATCGGTCAAACCGCATAACAACATACGTTGTTCCCTTTGTCATCGGTATGTTACTTGCCCGAGATTCGATCGTCGGTATCCAATACCTAGTTCAATCTCGTTACCGGCAAGTCTCTTTACTCGTTACGTAATGCATCATTCCGTAACTAACTCATTAGCTACATTGCTTGCAAGGCTTATAGTGATGTGCATTACCGAGAGGGCCCAGAGATACCTCTCCGACAATCGGAGTGACAAAACCTAATCTCGAAATACGCCAACTCAACATGTACCTTCGGAGACACCTGTAGTACTCCTTTATAATCACCCAGTTACGTTGTGACGTTTGGTAGCACCCAAAGTGTTCCTCCGGTAAACGGGAGTTGCATAATCTCATAGTTACAGGAACATGTATAAGTCATGAAGAAAGCAATAGCAAATACTAAACGATCAAGTGCTAGGCTAACGGAATGGGTCATGTCAATCACATCATTCTCCTAATGATGTGATCCCACTAATCAAATGACAACACATGTCTATGGTTAGGAAACATAACCATCTTTGATTAATGAGCTAGTCAAGTAGAGGCATACTAGTGACTATAGTTTTGTCTATGTATTCACACATGTATCATGTTTCCGGTTAATACAATTCTAGCATGAATAATAAACATTTATCATGATATGAGGAAATAAATAATAACTTTATTATTGCCTCTAGGGCATATTTCCTTCAGTCTCCCACTTGCACTAGAGTCAATAATCTAGATTACATAGTAATGATTCTAACACCCATGGAGTCTTGGTGTTGATCATGTTTTGCTCGTGAGAGAGGCTTAGTCAACGGGTCTGCAACATTCAGATCCGTATGTATCTTGCAAATCTCTATGTCTCCCACTTGGACTTGGTCCCGATGGAATTGAAGCGTCTCTTGATGTGCTTGGTCCTCTTGTGAAATCTGGATTCCTTTGCCAAGGCAATTGCACCAGTATTGTCACAGAAGATCTTCATTGGTCCCGATGCACTAGGTATGACACCTAGATCGGAAATGAACTCCTTCATCCAGACTCCTTCATTTGCTGCTTCCGAAGCAGCTATGTACTCCGCTTCACATGTAGATCCCGCCACGACGCTTTGTTTAGAACTGCACCAACTTACAGCTCCACCGTTTAATAAAAACACGTATCCGGTTTGCGATTTAGAATCGTCCGGATCAGTGTCAAAGCTTGCATCGACGTAACCATTTACGACTAGCTCTTTGTCACCTCCATATACGAGAAACATATCCTTAGTCCTTTTCAGGTATTTCAGGATGTTCTTGACCGCTGTCCAGTGATCCACTCCTGGATTACTTTGGTACCTTCCTGCCAAGCTTATTGCTAAGCATACGTCAGGTCTGGTACACAGCATTGCATACATGATAGAGCCTATGGCTGAAGCATAGGGAACATCTTTCATTTTCTCTCTATCTTCTGCTGTGGTCGGGCATTGAGTTTGACTCAACTTCACACCTTGTAGCACAGGCAAGAACCCTTTCTTTGCCTGATCCATTTTGAACTTTTTCAAAATTTTGTCAAGGTATGTGCTTTGTGAAAGTCCTATTAAGCGTCTTGATCTATCTCTATAGATCTTGATGCCCAATATGTAAGCAGCTTCACCGAGGTCTTTCATTGAAAAACTTTTATTCAAGTATCCCTTTATGCTATCCAGAAATTCTATATCATTTCCAATTAATAATATGTCATCTACATATAATATCAGAAATGCTACAGAGCTCCCACTCACTTTCTTGTAAATACAGGCTTCTCCAAAAGTCTGTATAAAACCATATGCTTTGATCACACTATCAAACGTTTATTCCAACTCCGAGATGCTTGCACCAGTCCATAAATGGATCGCTGGAGCTTGCACACTTTGTTAGCACCTTTTGGATCAACAAAACCTTCTGGCTGCATCATATACAACTCTTCTTCTAGAAATCCATTCAAGAATGCAGTTTTGACATCCATTTGCCAAATTTCATAATCATGAAATGCAGCAATAGCTAACATGATTCGGACAGACTTAAGCATCGCTACGGGTGAGAAAGTCTCATCGTAGTCAACCCCTTGAACTTGTCGAAAACCTTTCGCAACAAGTCGAGCTTTATAGACAGTTACATTACCATCAGCGTCAGTCTTCTTCTTAAAGATCCATTTATTCTCAATGGCTTGCCGATCATCGGGCAAGTCAACCAAAGTCCATACTTTGTTTTCATACATGGATCCCATCTCAGATTTCATGGCCTCTAGCCATTTTGCGGAATCTGGGCTCATCATCGCTTCCTCATAGTTCGTAGGTTCATCATGGTCAAGTAACATGACTTCCAGAATAGGATTACCGTACCACTCTGGTGCGGATCTTACTCTGGTAGACCTACGAGGTTCAGTAGAAACTTGATCTGAAGTTTCATGATCAATATCATTAGCTTCCTCACTAATTGGTGTAGTTGTCACAGGAACCGGTTCTTGTGATGAACTACTTTCCAATAAGGGAGCAGATACAGTTACCTCATCAAGTTCTACTTTCCTCCCACTCACTTCTTTCGAGAGAAACTCCTTCTCTAGAAAGGATCCGAATTTAGCAACGAAAATCTTGCCCTCAGATCTGTGATAGAAGGTGTACCCAATAGTCTCCTTTTGGGTATCCTATGAAGACACATTTCTCCGATTTGGGTTCGAGCTTATCTGGTTGAAGTTTCTTCACATAAGCATCGCAGCCCCAAACTTTAAGAAACGACAACTTTGGTTTCTTGCCAAACCACAGTTCATAAGGCGTCGTCTCAACGGATTTTGATGGTGCCCTATTTAACGTGAATGCGGCCGTCTCTAAAGCATAACCCCAAAACGATAGCGGTAAATCAGTAAGAGACATCATAGATCGCACCATATCTAGTAAAGTACGATTACGACGTTCGGACACACCATTTCGTTGTGGTGTTCCAGGGTGGCGTGAGTTGCGAAACTATTCCGCATTGTTTCAAGTGTAGACCAAACTCGTAACTCAAATATTCTCCTCCACGATCAGATCGTAGAAACTTTATTTTCTTGTTACGATGATTTTCCACTTCACTCTGAAATTCTTTGAACTTTTCAAATGTTTCAGACTTGTGTTTCATTAAGTAGATATACCCATATCTGCTCAAATCATCTGTGAAGGTGAGAAAATAACGATACCCGCCGCGAGCCTCAACATTCATTGGACCACATACATCAGTATGTATGATTTCCAACAAATCAGTTGCTCGCTCCATAGTTCCGGAGAACGGCGTTTTAGTCATCTTGCCCATGAGGCACGGTTCGCAAGTACCAAGTGATTCATAATCAAGTGATTCCAAAAGCCCATCAGTATGGAGTTTCTTCATGCGCTTTACACCGATATGACCTAAACGGCAGTGCCACAAATAAGTTGCACTATCATTATCAACTCTGCATCTTTTGGTTTCAACACTATGAATATGTGTATCACTACTATCGAGATTCAATAAAAATAGACCACTCTTCAAGGGTGCATGACCATAAAAGATATTACTCATATAAATAGAACAACCATTATTCTCTGATTTAAATGAATAACCGTCTCGCATCAAACAAGATCCAGATATAATGTTCATGCTCAACGCTGGCACCAAATAACAATTATTTAGGTCTAAAACTAATCCCGATGGTAGATGTAGAGGTAGCGTGCCGACCGCGATCACATCGACTTTGGAACCATTTCCCACGCGCATCGTCACCTCGTCCTTAGCCAATCTTCGCTTAATCCGTAGTCCCTGTTTCGAGTTGCAAATATTAGCAACAGAACCAGTATCAAATACCCAGGTGCTACTGCGAGCATTAGTAAGGTACACATCAATAACATGTATATCACATATACCTTTGTTCACTTTGCCATCCTTCTTATCCGCCAAATACTTGGGGCAGTTCCGCTTCCAGTGTCCAGTCTGCTTGCAGTAGAAGCACTCAGTTTCAGGCTTAGGTCCAGACTTGGGTTTCTTCTCTTGAGCAGCAACTTGCTTGCTGTTCTTCTTGAAGTTCCCCTTCTTCTTCCCTTTGCCCTTTTCTTGAAACTGGTGGTCTTGTTGACCATCAACACTTGATGCTCCTTCTTGATTTCTACCTCCGCAGCTTTAGCATTGCGAAGAGCTCGGGAATAGTCTTGTTCATCCCTTGCATATTATAGTTCATCACGAAGCTCTTGTAGCTTGGTGGCAGTGATTGGAGAATTCTGTCAATGACACTATCATCAGGAAGATTAACTCCCAGTTGAATCAAGTGATTATTATACCCAGACATTTTGAGTATGTGTTCACTGACAGAACTATTCTCCTCCATCTTGCAGCTATAGAACTTATTGGAGACTTCATATCTCTCAATCCGGGCATTTGCTTGAAATATTAACTTCAACTCCTGGAACATCTCATATGCTCCATGACGTTCAAAACGTCGTTGAAGACCCGGTTCTAAGCCGTAAAGCATGGCACACTGAACTATCGAGTAGTCATCAGCTTTGCTCTGCCAGACGTTCTTAACGTCGTCAGTTGCATCAGCAGCAGGCCTGGCACCCAGCGGTGCTTCCAGGACGTAATTTTCTGTGCAGCAATGAGGATAATCCTCAGGTTACGGACCCAGTCCGTGTAATTGCTACCATCATCTTTCAACTTTGCTTTCTCAAGGAACGCATTAAAATTCAACGGAACAACAGCACGAGCCATCTATCTACAACAAACATAGACAAGCAAAATACTATCAGGTACTAAGTTCATGATAAATTTAAGTTCAATTAATCATATTACTTAAGAACTCCCACTTAGACAGACATCTCTCTAGTCATCTAAGTGATCACGTGATCCAAATCAACTAAACCATGTCCGATCATCACGTGAGATGGAGTAGTTTCAATGGTGAACATCACTATGTTGATCATATCTACTATATGATTCACGTTCGACCTTTCGGTCTCCGTGTTCCGAGGCCATATCTGTATATGCTAGGCTCGTCAAGTATAACCTGAGTATTCCGCGTGTGCAACTGTTTTGCACCCGTTGTATTTGAACGTAGAGCCTATCACACCCGATCATCACGTGGTGTCTCAGCACGAAGAACTTTCGCAACGGTGCATACTCAGGGAGAACACTTCTTGATAATTAGTGAGAGATCATCTTAAAATGCTACCGTCAATCAAAGCAAGATAAGATGCATAAAGGATAAACATCACATGCAATCAATATAAGTGATATGATATGGCCATCATCATCTTGTGCTTGTGATCTCCATCTTCGAAGCACCGTCATGATCACCATCGTCACCGGCGCGACACCTTGATCTCCATCGTAGCATCGTTGTCGTTACGCCATCTATTGCTTCTACGACTATCGCTACCGCTTAGTGATAAAGTAAAGCAATTACAGGGCGTTTGCATTTCATACAATAAAGCGACAACCATATGGCTCCTGCCAGTTGCCGATAACTTCGGTTACAAAACATGATCATCTCATACAATAAAATATAGCATCACGTCTTGACCATATCACATCACAACATGCCCTGCAAAAACAAGTTAGACGTCCTCTACTTTGTTGTTGCAAATTTTACGTGGCTGCTACGGGCTTAGCAAGAACCGTTCTTACCTACGCATCAAAAACCACAACGATAGTTCGTCAAGTTAGTGCTGTTTTAACCTTCGCAAGGACCGGGCGTAGCCACACTCGATTCAGCTAAAGTGAGAGAGACAGACACCCGCCAGCCACCTTTAAGCACGAGTGCTCGTAACGGTGAAACCAGTCTCGCGTAAGCGTACGCGTAATGTCGGTCCGGGCCGCTTCATCTCACAATACCGCCGAACCAAAGTATGACATGCTGGTAAGCAGTATGACTTGTATCGCCCACAACTCACTTGTGTTCTACTCGTGCATATAACATCAACGCATAAAACCTAGGCTCGGATGCCACTGTTGGGGAACGTAGTAATTTCAAAAAATTTCCTACGCACACGCAAGATCATGGTGATGGCATAGCAACGAGAGGGGAGAGTGTTGTCCACGTACCCTCGTAGACCGTAAGCGGAAGCGTTAGACAACGCGGTTGATGTAGTCGTACGTCTTCACGATCCGACCGATCCAAGCACCGAACGTACGGGCCTCCGAGTTCAGCACACGTTCAGCTCGATGACGATCCCCGGCTCCGATCCAGCAAAGCTCGGGGATGAGTTCCGTCAGCACGACGGCGTGGTGACGATGATGATGTTCTACCGGCGCAGGGCTTCGCCTAAACTCCGCGACGATATGACCGAGGTGGAATATGGTGGAGGGGGGCACCGCACACGGCTAAGGAACGATCCGTAGATCAACTTGGTGTGTCTATGGGGTGCCCCCGCCCCCGTATATAAAGGAGCCAGGGGGAGGAGGCCGCCGGCCAAGGAGGGGCGCGCCAAGGGGGAGTCCTACTCCCACCGGGAGTAGGACTCCCTCTTTCCAAGTAGGAGTAGGAGAAGGGGGAAAGAGGAGGAAGAGGAGGAAGGAAAAGGGGGGGGGGCGCCGCCCCCCTTCCCTTGTCCTATTCGGACTAGGAAGGGGAGGGGCGCGCGGCCCCTCCTGCCTCCTTCCCTCTTCTCCTCGAGGCCCATGTAGGCCCAATAACCCCCCGGGGGTTCCGGTAACCTCCCGGTACTCCGGTAAAATGCCGATTTCACCCGGAACCATTCCGATGTTCCAACATAGGCTTCCAATATATCAATCTTTATGTCTCGGACCATTTCGAGACTCCTCGTCATGTCCGTGATCACATCCGGGACTCCGAACAAACTTCGGTACATCAAACTTATAAACTCATAATAAAACTGTCATCGAAACGTTAAGCGTGCGGACCCTACGGGTTCGAGAACTATGTAGACATGACCTAGAACCATTCTCGGTCAATAACCAATAGCGGAACCTGGATGCCCATATTGGTTCCTACATATTCTACGAAGATCTTTATCGGTCAAACCGCATAACAACATACGTTGTTCCCTTTGTCATCGGTATGTTACTTGCCCGAGATTCGATCGTCGGTATCCAATACCTAGTTCAATCTCGTTACCGGCAAGTCTCTTTACTCGTTACGTAATGCATCATTCCGTAACTAACTCATTAGCTACATTGCTTGCAAGGCTTATAGTGATGTGCATTACCGAGAGGGCCCAGAGATACCTCTCCGACAATCGGAGTGACAAAACCTAATCTCGAAATACGCCAACTCAACATGTACCTTTCGGAGACACCTGTAGTACTCCTTTATAATCACCCAGTTACGTTGTGACGTTTGGTAGCACCCAAAGTGTTCCTCCGGTAAACGGGAGTTGCATAATCTCATAGTTACAGGAACATGTATAAGTCATGAAGAAAGCAATAGCAGAATACTAAACGATCAAGTGCTAGGCTAACGGGATGGGTCATGTCAATCACATCATTCTTCTAATGATGTGATCCCACTAATCAAATGACAACACATGTCTATGGTTAGGAAACATAACCATCTTTGATTAATGAGCTAGTCAAGTAGAGGCATACTAGTGACTATAGTTTTGTCTATGTATTCACACATGTATCATGTTTCCGGTTAATACAATTCTAGCATGAATAATAAACATTTATCATGATATGAGGAAATAAATAATAACTTTATTATTGCCTCTAGGGCATATTTCCTTCAGCTCCTACTTGCAATTATTATGAGAGAGACTATATCTCCACCTCTCTATGTTTCCAATATGATAAAATTGCAAGAAACTGCTTTATACTATGCATTGGCTTTACTATGGTGGCATGGAATTGTTCTTTTATGACATGGCGATGCATAGGAAGAGAGTTAGACGTTGTCATTGCTTGATATATCTTACTTTGTGCCTCACTACTAAATTACAATCATTGTTAATTAAAATTTGGCTTTGATATACCTTGGGATCCGGTGGATCCATTACTTGAGCACTATATGCCTAGCTTAATGGCTTTAAAGAAAGCGCTGCCAGGGAGACACCCGGAAGTTTTAGAGAGTCATTTATTTCTGTTGAGTGCTTTCATATAGTTTAAAAACAAAAAAATAAAGAGGGGAACCGAAACTTTTCAAAAAGGAAAGTGAAAGTGAGAGAGACAAGCATTGTTGAAGTGGGAGCTAGCCTTGAACTTTGTTCATGCTCACGGAACTTTGTGAATCTTGATTACAGAAACTTTTCATCAAAAATAATTATCCCCTTGTTACAATTCCATTGTATTATAAAAAATAATGTGCAAGGTTGCCTTTAGGATGTTTACAATGCTTGTTGGTGTTGTATGGTGCAGGACAGAAACTTTGGCTGTAGTGCGCGATTTTACATTTTTTACTGGAACGTCAATGTTCTGATTCCTTTTGCACTGTCTTTCTGTACAAATTTTTATTTTTTCCTAATTTTGGTAGAATTTTGGGGTACCAGAAGTATGGTGGATGTTTCAGATTGCTACAGACTGTTCTGTTTTGACAGATTCTGTTTTTGATGCATAGTTTGCTTGTTTTGATGAATCTATCAATTTTATTAGTGGATTAAGCCATGAAAAGTTATATACAGTAGACACAATGCAAAAACAAAATATGAATTGGTTTGCAACAGTACTTAGAGTGGTGATTTGCTTATTATACTAACGGATCTTACCGAGTTTTCTGTTGAAGTTTTGTGGTGGATGAAGTGTCTAATCGAGGAGGTCTCGATATGAGGAAAAGGAAGAGAGCAAGAGCTCAAGCTTGGGGATGCCCAAGGCACCCCAAGTAAATATTCAAGGAGACTCAAGCGTCTAAGCTTGGGGATGCCCCGGAAGGCATCCCCTCTTTCTTCAACAAGTATCGGTATGTTTTCGTATCGTTTCGTTCATGCGATATGTGCAAGTCTTGGAGCGTCTTTTGCATTTAGTTTTCATTTTCTTTTATGCACCATGCTGGTATGAGATAGTCCTTGGTTGATTTATAGAATTCTCATTGCACTTCACTTAATCTTTTGAGTATGGCTTTATAGAATGCTTCATGTGCTTCACTTATATCATTGAAGTTTGGATTGCCTTGTTTCTCTTCACATAGAAAACCGCCATTTGTAGAATGCTCTTTTGCTTCACTTATATTTGTTAGAGCATGGGCATATCTTTTGTAGAAAGAATTAAACTCTCTTGCTTCACTTATATCAATTTAGAGAGATGACAGGAATTGGGTCAATCACATGGTTAGTCATAAAATCCTACATAAACTTGGATCACTGAATATGATATGTTGATTCCTTGCAATAGTTTTGCCGATATAGAGGTGATAATTGGGAGTACTAGTAGATTGGTTGTGTTTAGTAAGGAACTTGTTGTTGAGGGTTTGTGATTCCCGAAGCATGCACGTATGGTCTACTGACTATGTAACCAAATTGGCGCGCATTGTATTTTGATTGTTTATCTTTGCGTGAAGGTCGGGGGCACGCGATGGTTAACTCCTACCAACCTATCCCCTAGGAGCATGCGCGTAGTACTTTGTTTCAAGGGCTAATAAATTTTTGCAAAAAGTATGTGAGTTCTTTATGACCAATGTTGAGTCCATGGATTATACGCACTCTCACCCTTCCATCATTGCTAGCCTCTTCAGTACCGTGCATAGCCCTTTCTCACCTCAAGAGTTGGTGCAAACTTCGCCGATGCATCCAAACCCCGTGATATGATACGCTCTATCACACATAAGCCTCCTTATATCTTCCTCAAAATAGCCACCATACCTACCTATCATGGCATTTCCATAGCCATTCCGAGATATATTGCCATGCAACTTCCATCATCATCATATACATGACTTGAGCATTCATTGTCATATTGCTTTGCATGTCGTAAGATAGCTAGGCATGATGTTTTCATGGCTTGTTCCGTTTTTTGATGTCATTGCTACGCTAGATCATTGCACATCCCGGTACACCGCCGGAAGCATTCATATAGAGTCATATCTTTGTTCTAGTATCAAGTTGTAAGTAAAGTAAAAGTGTGATGATCATCATTATAGAGCATTGCCCCATGAAAAAAAAAAGAAAAAAGGAAAAAAAGGAAGAAGCCAAAGAAGCCTAAATAAAAAAGGGGGCCAAAGAAGCCCACCCAAAAAAAAAAGAAGAAAAAAAAGAAAAAATAAAAAGGGGCAATGTTACTATCCTTTTTCCACACTTGTGCTTCAAAGTAGCACCATGTTTCTTCATATAGAGAGTCTCCTCATGTTATCACTTTCCATATACTAGTGGGAATTTTTCATTATAGAACTTGGCTTGTATATTCCACGATGGGCTTCCTCAAATGCCCTAGGTCTTCATGAGCAAGCAAGTTGGATGCACACCCACTTAGTTTCAGTTTGAGCTTTCATACACTTATAGCGTCTAGTGCAATCCGTTGCATGGCAATCCCTTACTCCTGCACATTGACATCAATTGATGGGGCATCTCCATAGCGCATGATTAAGCCGCGCCGATGTGAGAACTTTTCTCCCTTTTTGTCTTCTCCACATAACCTCTACTTATCATATTCTATTCCACCCATAGTGGCTATATCCATGGCTCACGCTTCATGTATTGCGTGAAGGTTGAAAAGGTTGAGAATACTGAAAGTATGAAACCCAATTGGCTTGGGCTGACCACCGGGATAGGGCGATGAGGGGTACCTTGTGTTAAGAAAAGGGAGCATACCAGACTAATATGAATTTGGTAGGGATAAACTTTCTGAAGCATGATGTTTTGAAAGACATGATTGTTTGTTGGGGGATGCCCCTATAGATATTATTGTTTGTATGTCCAAATGATAGGGACGTATTGCCTTGGAAATCACTCGCTGTCTTAATAGTCATGCCATGATTCGACATATGATCAAGATTAATTGCTAGAGGCATTCCACATTCAAAAATTATCTTTATTTATCATTACCTACTCGAGGACGAGCAGGAAATTAAGCTTGGGGATGCTGATACGTCTCCGTCGTATCTATAATTTTTGAATTGTTCCATGCCAATATTATTCAACTTTTCATATACTTTTGGCAACTTTTTATACTATTTTGGGACTAACTATATTGATCCAGTGCCCAGATGCCAATTCCTGTCATATTGCATAGTTTTATCGTTTCGCAGCAACCACCCCAATATCAAACGGAGTCCCAAACGGATAAAAACGGACGGGAGAATATTTGTGGAAATTTTGGATTTTGGAGAGGTAATGCGAAGGACGCGTCCCGAGCGTGACCCACGAGGTCAGGGACCCCCACGCCCAGCTCCAGGTGGCGCGGCCCACCACCTCCTTAGGCCACTCGCTAAGGTGGTTGGATCCCTTCTTTGGCCACAAGGAAAGCTAATCTTTTGGAAAAGATCTGGCGCGAAGGTTTCGAATCCAATCGGAGTTTACGGATCTCCGGATATAAAGAAACGGGTGCGAAGGGGCAGAATCTGAGAACGTAGAAACAGAGAGATAGATCCAATCTCGGAGGGGCTCTCGCCCCTCCCAAGCCATGGGAGCCAAGGACCAGAGGGGAAACCCTTCTCCCATCTAGGGAGGAGGTCAAGGAAGAAGAAGAAGAAGGGGGCCTCTCTCCCCCTTGCTTCCGGTGGCGTCGGAGCGCTGCCGGGGGCCATCATCATCACCACGATCTTCACCAACACCTCCATCATCTTCACCAACATCTCCATCACCTTTCCCCATCTATATTCAGCGGTCCACTCTCCCGCAACCCGCTGTACCCTCTACTTGAACATGGTGCTTTATGTTTCATATTATTATCCAATGATGTGTTGCCATCCTATGATGTCTGAGTAGATTTTCGTTGTCCTATTGGTGGTTGATGAATTGCTACGATTGATTTAATTTGCTTGTGGTGATGTTGCTGTCCTATTGTGTCCTCCGTGTCGTGCAAGCGTGAGGGATCCCCGATGTAGGGTGTTGCAATACGTTCATGATTATTTTATGGTGGGTTGCTTGAGTGACAGAAGCATAAACCCAAGTAAGGGGATTGTTGCGTACGGGATAAAGGGGACTTGATGCTTTAATGCTATGGTTGGTTACCTTAATGAATCTTTAGTAGTTGCGGACGCTTGCTAGAGTTCCAATCATAAGTGCATATGATCCAAGAAGAGAAAGTATGTTAGCTTATGCCTCTCCCACATAAAACTTGCTATCGGTCTAGTAACATAGTCAATTCCTTAGGGACACTTTCATAACTCCTACCACCACTTTTCCACACTCGATATATTTACTTTATTGCATCTTTATCTAAACAGCCCCTACTTTTTATTTACGTGTTCTTTATTATCTTGCAAACCTATCCTATCATACCTACAAAGTACCTCTAGTTTCATACTTGTTCTAGGTAAAGCGAACGTCAAGCGTGCGTAGAGTCGTATCAGTGGCCGATAGGACTTGAGAGAGTATTTGTTCTACCTTTAGCTCCTCGTTGGGTTTGACACTCTTACTTATCGAAAGAGGCTAGAACTATCCCATATATTTGCGGGTTATCAGTACCACTTGCATCGCAATGAACCTCAAAAGTTTTGTCAAAGTTGGGTAAAGCAAGAATCAGAGCATGGGTAAGCAAAGATTTGAGCTCATCAAAAGCGGTGGATTGGAAAGGTCCCCAAAAAAAGGAGCATTTTTCTTACTCAAAGCATGCAAAGGTGCGGCGATGGTGCTAAAGTCTTTCACAAAGCGACGATAGAAACCCGCTAGGCCAAGACAGCTACGCACTTGTTGCAAATTTGTGGGTTGGGGCCAAGTTTTAATTGCTTCAATTTTAGATTCATCAACATGTACACCCTTGGAAGAAACAACAAAACCCAATAAAACAAGCTTGTCAACACCAAATGTGCACTTTTTCATGTTGGCATAAAGACCTTCCTTGCGAAGAGTTTGCAAAACAGCCCAAACATGACTTAGATGCTCTTTCATGGATTTGCTAAAAACAAGAATGTCATCAAAGTAAACCACAACAAACACTCCAATATAAGGATGACGCACAAAATGCATAAGACGCATGAAATTACCGGGAGCTTCCGACAAACCCATAGGCATAACCAACCATTCGTACAAGCCAAATTTTATTTTGAAAGCGGTTTTCCATTCATCACCTTCTTCTATGCGGATTTCATAATAGCCACTTTTAAGGTCATTTTTTGAGAAAATGGTGGCGCCGCTAAGTTCATCAAGCATATCATCTAGGCGAGGAGTGGGGTGTCTATAACGAACGGTGATAGCATTGATGGGCCTACAATCTGAGCACATGCGAAAACTACCATCTTGCTTGGGCACAAGTATAACGGGAACGACACAAGGGCTTAAGCTTTCACGTACATGTCTGTTGTCGATGAGTTGTTGTACTTGCCGTTGGATCTCCTTAGTTTCTTCGGGGTTGATGCGGTAGGGAGCCTTGTTTGGAAGAGGTGCGCCGGGGATGAGGTCGATCCTATGTTCAATGCCATGTAGAGGAGGGAGACCGGGAGGTAGCTCATCGGGAAACACATCCTCGAATTCCTTCAACAAGTTTGAAAACATTAGAGGAAGAGGATTAGGATTGTTAGTTTTGGTCACCTCATCTTTGCATAGGAGGACAAAGTGGATGACTCTCGATGGGTTCTCACACACTTCTCTCATCTCTCTTTTTGTGGCTAGGAGGACTAAGTTTTTCTCTCTTAGCAAAGAGGCGCTCAATTTTTGCTTGTGGCTCTCACTTTCTTTTTGGTGGTGCACTCTCTCACTAGTTTCTCCATGATGGGTGGAAGCTTGCTTGTCGGCGATCACTTGGCTTGGTGACATTGGTCGAAGCACATACTCCTTGACTTTCATCTTGAAGCTATAGTGGTTGGTTCGTCCGTTGTGGATGACGCCGCGGTCGAATTGCCAAGGTCTTCCCAAAAGAAGGTGGCACACGGACATGGGAACCACATCACACTCTAGGGTGTCCTCATAGGCGCCGATCTTGAAAGAAACTTGCACCGTGTGCTCCACTTGAATAGTGCTGGAGTCGCTTAGCCATTGCACCTTGTAGGGATGGGGGTGTTTCTTCTTGACCAATTGCAGCTTGGAACATAAGTCTTCACTCGCCAAGTTGTGACAACTACCTCCATCGATGATGACCTTGACGGAGCGCCCATTGATGCCGGCCTTGGTGTGGAAGATGTGGCACCGTTGGTCTCGTCTTGGTGGTGTTGGAGCGTCAAGACCTTGGAGACCACGAGAGAGGGACTTGAATCGTTGTCACAAAAGACTTGATCATCTTCGTTCACGCGCTGGTACATGGACATGTGCTCAATGTCTTCCATTTCTTCTTCACTCATTGAGTCGTATGTGCCGTCATCGTTGAAGATCATTGTTCGCTTTTTAGTGCATTGGAAGGACTTGTGTCCTCGGGCGCCACATGTGAAGCACTTAAATGAACTTGTCTTGACGGGATCATCGGAAGGCGCCGAAGATGAAGGAGTCTTGGATTTGTAGGTGCTTGCCGGAGGACGAGTCGAGGAAGGCGCAACTTGCTTGGAACTTGACTTGTCGCCGGTACTTGGTGATTCTCGAGTTGAGGTAGGAGGTGCCGAGGTCGCGGGAGCTTGAGAGTAGGAGCTGTAGGTCTTGGACGAGTACTTGGTGTATTTGAAGCCATCTTACACTTATGGCTCGGCCTTGGTTGCTTCATGAACTAGATCGAGAAGGTTTAAGTATGGTTGGAAGTCGGCGATCCGCTTGATTGGATGGTTGAGGCCATTCAAGAAGCGTGCCATTGTTTGCTCATCGTCTTCCTTGACATTGGCTCGTATCATGGAAATCTCCATTTCTTGATAGTATTCTTCCATCGTCTTTGTGCCCTGCTTGAGGAGTTGCAACTTCTTGAAGAGATCTCGAGTGTAGTGAGTAGGCACGAAGCGGGCTATCATGACTTCCTTCATTTCTTCCCAAGTTGTGATTGGTGGTTCGCCTCTTGTATGTCGTCGCTCGATCACTTGTTCCCACCAAATGAGGACGTAGTCTTAGAACTCGAGGGAGGCCATGGTGATATTCTTTTCTTCATCGTAATTGTGAAGGCGGAAAATCTTGTCCAGCTTCAATGCCCATGAGAGATATTCTTCAGGATCATTGCTTCCGGAGAACTTTGGCATGGTGAACTTGAGCTTGCCGTAGCGGAGTTCTTCATCATGATAGCGGTTTTGATATCGCTCTTGCCTTGGAGGAAGGTCCTCAAATGCTCATTCCTCGTGATGTCGCTCTTGGCATGGAGGGTCTTGAAGCACTTGTTCCACTTGGCGTCGCTCTTGTCTTGGAGGAGGGCAAGGAATGTGCGCTTGGTTGCTCCTTTCTTGTTGCTCTTCGCGTCGGACGGCTTCTTCTTGTATCTCGCGACGAAGAGCTTCCTCTTGTTCTTGCACTTGGCAGTTGCGGTCTTCAACGGCTCTAGTGGCCTCGCGTAGAGCTTGTTGTGCTTCAAGTGCTTGTGCTTGATGGATGGCGTCATCTTCTTGAGGTACTTGACGTGGCGTTTGTGGAGGTATTTGGACTTGCTCCATTGCTTCTTGAGGTACTTGGTGTCGCATCTGTTCACGTGTTCGAACTCGGTCTTGTAAGACATTGCCATGGAATGGATTTTCTTGAGCTTGGTGATCTTGAGGGTGATCACGTCGAGGAAAGCGAGCTCGTGGAGGACTTGCATCATAATAGGAGTAGTCCGAAGATTGCCGACTTGTATGGTAACTTGAGTGGCGCCGTCTTGAAGAAGCGGATGAGGAAGATGGGCGTCGCACGATCATGTTGCGGAGCTCTTCCATTTGTGTGGTGAACTTTGTGTCGATGTAGTCACGGTTCCTTGTTTCCGATTGACGAAGGTCAGAGGCGAGTTGCTCCAAGCGTTCACCCAATGCTTTGCTTTCTTGATGAAGCGCTCGTTGCGTGATGAAGAAGTGGTTCTTGGAGACGAAGCCGGAATCATCACCTTGCTCCTCGAAAAGTGGGTTCGACGACGAGTTTGTCCTATCCATCATAACCAAGTGGGGTGAGTAGGAAAATGAGAGAACAATACCAAAGTTACCTTCTCTGAGGATTGAGGATGTAAAAAGTGTCACTCAATGTAATGCCACAATAGGAGAATTGGAACCAGGTTTGTTTCTCACACCTACAAATAAGAGGCTTATGGAGTAGCTCGGTTAGGATGGTGGAAAAAAATTTCAAGCAAATGTTAGTCAATATATCGATAAGGTTGAGAAGGTTCACAAAAATGCAAGTAAAGCAAATAGATCAAACCCAAAGATATCACTAGGTACACACGCATGGAAGATAGATGGGATCCGCACAACCAAGGAGTGAGCTCAAAATGTGCAACCACGGAAAATGCTCTTATTGTGCGAATGCTCGAGAGACACTAGCTCGATTGCTCAAATGGGCAAGATACGCTTGTGCACCTACCTATGAGAGAAACGTGCCGTCCTAAATCCCAACTATGCTATATATGCGATGACCAAGATGATATAACTATGCAAATGGCTCAATTCTATTGCTTACAAGCTCTTTGTTGCTCCTCTTTTGCTTAAAAGATTTCTTCTTCTCTTTTTTTCTATGCTTGATGCTCGAGCCGAGTATGATATGAGACAAGTATATAAGATATGCATGGGAGAGACTTATGGCACAAAGATGATAACACGATCACTATGGTGCACAATAGCGTTTCCTGGCAATTCTCAACTTGCTAGTCTCGATGGGTAAGCAACGCAAAGTGGCTCGGGCTATCAATGCAAAAGCAAGGTAAGAAGTAAGTGTCGTTGAGGTTACCGTTCTTTCTTACGGTTAGCGGTGAAGATGGCTCCGAGTTGATGATGGTGATGACGATGTCACACGCTCCTAAGTAGCCGAAACACCTTAGGAAACGGAAATGGCAACTCAAAATTGGTCAAATGGGGAAGGTGGGTGTTTTTGTGATGATTTTTTGGATGGGTGCTAATGGTGGTGGTAGTGGGATGAGTGGATGGGGGATGTCAAGAGCTTCCAAACGAGCTAATGAACACGAAAAACAGACTTGGGAGGTGGAAGTTATGGCCAAATTGGTGGAGGTGTTGGGCTGATTCGGGGGGGGGGGGGTGCGGGCACCCGGGGGTGGGAGGTGCGGGTGCCCGGGGTCGGCTGGGCGAAATGGCCCGGGGGTGCGGGTGCCCGGTGATTCAAGGTGCGGGTACCTGGGGGTCTTCGTTTTGGGCGGAAATTTTGGGGGAAACACAAAATTCCGTGGATTTCGTGGTGGAAAGGGTGGGGATTGTTGGGGAGGGGCTAGATCCACTTGCCAAACATCAAATCCATGGACCAAAACAACCAAATCTCACAAGATCCAACAAATTGCAAGAAAAATTTTTGGGGCTATTTTTGTGGGGATTTTCGAATTTGGACGAAAAACAACAAAATCAAGCTAGCAAATGGGAGGATGGGACTCCAAGATGTGAATAAACCTTGCTCATGATACCAAGATGTTGTAGGGTCAAACCCTAGAGGGGATCTTTTCACACTTGGAGGGGGAAAAGGAGGAAGAACACTCAAGAACACAAGGAACAAAACTCTCAAACAAACCCAAATATCACATCCACTAGAGTAGCATACATGAGATCCACAAGATTACATGAACAATTCAAGGAAAATAGCACTAGGTAAGTTCTTCCCACTAGGTGAGGTCTTGATGATGACCTTCTCTAAGAGGAGGCCTTGACAATCCAAAGGATTCTTCCCTAGGTGGGGGCTTGATCTCCAAAGAGGAGGGGATACAAGGAGCAAAGCTCACAATGTTTTCTCTAATACTTTGATAACCCTCCAAATGAGCTAGGAGATGAGTATATAAAGGCTAGGGACGCAACACGAGGGAGAGAGGAGTACAAGGTCCAAAAGGCCAAAAGCACACGGGCAGTTCCAGGGGCGTCCGGGCACCCGGGGTCAAACCGGCCGGGCACCCGGACCGGTCAGGGGCGCCGGCTGGTGGATGACCGGGCACCCAGGGTCCACGGCCCGGGCACCCTGGGCGGTCTCAGGTGGCTGGGCGGGGCGGGCCGGGCACCCAGGGAGGGGCTGGGCGCGGCCCAAGGGCAGGCCGGGCACCCGAGGGCAGTTGGCCGGGCACCCGGGGTGGGCTGGCGAGGCCCAGGTTGGAGGCCGGGCACCCGGGGCCGGTTGGGGCGTTGCCTAGGCTGTGGCCCTTCCTTCTTCTCGATCTCCTCTCCTCTCCCTTGCTCAGTGGGTGCTCGAGTCTCCGTCTTCTCCTTCTCACGATCATCTTCTTGGTGCCTAAGAATGCATAGCGAGTCTCTTTGAGGTAGAATCCAATTCTCATGCGAAACCGAATGAAATTTGAAGAGGAGAGAGTCAACCTTGTTCTCGGTGGCACGTGCACGTGCTCTTGTCATTGGTCCACTCGGTACTTGTGGTGGTGATGGAGTGTCGGTGCGGGTAGTCGAGGGATGCTCCGCATCATTTCCCCCCCTTGGGAGAGATCCGTCCACAGATCGTGCTCTTCATCACCATGGTACTTGGCCAAGTCTTTGTCATTGAAATGTCGCTAACGTTGTACTTGGTGCGTGGGATGTCGATCTTGTAGGCATTGTCGTTGTAGCATGTGAGCACCTTGAATGGTCCATCGGCTCTTAGGAGTAGCTTGGACTTGTGTTCCTTGGGGAAGCGGTCTTTGCGGAGATGGATCCATACTTGATCACCCGGTTGGAACACCATCGGAGACTTGTTGAGGTTGAGCTTGGAAGCGAGTCGTTGTACTTGGCGGTCGATCGTGGAACGTGTTTCTTCATGCATCTTCTTGAGGTAGGCGGCTCTTCGCACTTGCGTCCATGTTTGCTCGTTCTTGAGCGGTAGAGAAGGATGTCCAATGGCGACAAAGGGTTGAAACCGTAGACGACCTCGAAGGGGGACTTGCCGGTGGTAGAGTGTCTTGCGTGGTTGTAGGCGTACTCGGCGATGGGTAGGCACTCCTCCCACTCCTTGATGTTCTTCTTGATCAACACGCGTAGGAGAGTTGCAACCGTCCGGTTTGTTACTTCCATTTGGCCATCGGTTTGAGGATGAATAGTAGCTTGATCTCGAGCTTGGCACATAGCGTCTTCCAAAAGTAGCTTAAGAACTTGACGTCTCAATCCGACACACACTACAAAAAAAATACACTTCCGTGATGATACGTGTTTGTCACAGTAGGTCGCGTTTTCTGTCATGCATGTACACCCATGATGATTTTATGACAGAATCAAGATAGTCATACCTGTGCTGTCGTAGAAGTGTTCCATGACATTACCAAAATTATCATCACGGAAGTGTCCACTTCCATGACGATAAATCGCGCGTCACAGAAGTGCTTTCGTCAAGGGTGACCGACACGTGGCATCCACCGTAACGGAATGCCGTTAAGCTATCGGGTCGGATTTTGGATCCGATAACCCATTAACAGCCACGACCAATGCCGATTTTCCACGTGTAAAATTCTCATTGGCTGACGGATCCACGCGTCAGCTCCGCGTTGGCACAGGTGTCACTCATCCAACGGTCGAGATGGGCCTATGATATGTTGACACGTGGACCGGCCCAAAAGTGGCCCACAAAGTTTAAATGGGCCGGCCCAACCGAAGGCCCATAAGATTTAGCGGACCATAATGGGCCGGCCCAGCTAAAGGCCCACAAAATTTAGCAGGCCATAATGGGCCGACCCAGCTAAAGGCCCACAAGATTTTGCGGACCACAATGGGCCGGCCCAGTTAAAGGCCCACAAGATTCTGCAGACCATAATGGGCCGGCCCAGCTAAAGGCCCAACATTCTCTGTCAAATCGGCCCGTCAACGGCCTGTCCTAAACTTGTCAGCAACGCGGCTCATGGTCACTTCTGGCCCGTTAACAATCCGCTAAGTAATTGGGCCGAATTACGGCCCGGTGTATTTCCGGCATGTTAAAGATCCGGCTTCATTTGGGCCCATTTACAGGCCATCAAAACTTTCGGCCCATAAACGACTATGAAGGATCTGGGTCATATTCGGCCATGTCTAACATTCAGCCTGTTAGAGGCCCACTATAGATTTGGGCCACTTTCGGCCTGTTGTCATTTTCGGCCTGTTAACGCCGGACGTAAACCATGGGCCATATGTGGCCCAACGTCATATCGGGCCCATTAATGGCCCATATAAAAATGATGATAATCTAGCCCGACCAAAGTTCTGGCCTGTTAAAGGCCCGTGTATTAGGTCGGTGCATTTACAGTCCGTCCGAATTTCGGCCTATCAAAGATCCGCATCGTAAATGGGCCACCATTTTGGCCTGCTAAGTCCAATGGGTTATTTGGCACAATCAGGGCCCAATCTCACTTTCGGTCTATTAAAGGCCCATGTTTTTTATGGGCTCGAGATATTTACACCTGTAAACGGCCTATTTTTACTGAGGGCCCAAATTATGTTTAGGCCTGTTAAAGGCCCACTATGGGCACATGCCTACCAGAAAAATATGAAAGCTTATGCTGATTTAGGCCCAGATATTTTTAGTGGGCTACAAGCCAATTTCGGCCCGTAATCATTTTTAGCCCAATTGGAATGGGCCCGATGAATGTTGGCATGTTGGGCTCCTACGAAGCTTTCGGCCGAATACATTACTAAGATAAACCTACACTATACAAAAATAGCGTCGTAATTACTGCAGCCTGTGGCAGCATCATAAATGTTGTATCACAATAAAGTAAATTCCAACCATACAACAAAAGGCCCGTTGGCATAAAGTTTACAGTCCTTCCAGATAAAAGCACCATCAGATGTATAGAAGCACAGATCATTTGACCTGAGTGCTAATGTTTCAGGCTATAGAATCTGATGGAGCAGCACGATCTCCACCTTTTTTCCGCCATTGCTCTTGAACAACGAAGCGATTGTCTGATAGTCTGGTTTCAAAACCATTCATATCTTGACGACATTTCTCAACCACTATTCTTGTTTCCGAAACAACGTCCATTAGGGATTGGACTTGTGTCTGGAGCACAGATATATCACCCTATCTAGCAGGAAGATTTTGTTCAGTAGGCGATTTGGACAAGGTTACCTTGAAAACCAACCCAGAATTACGCAGGAAGGTGCTTTTTGCACTATTAGTGGAGAGATACTGACGCACTGCAGCAAGAGGTGACATTGTGCCTGTAGTAGCCTCGTCACCTTCAGGTGGTTGTGGCTGTTCAATCATTTGTTCCATAGCTTCCTGAAAGTTTGAACTTGTAGATTAGTGTACCAGATAAGTTACTAATGAGACAAAAACAAATAAAGTAGGTTAAACGTTTATACATAACTTATTTTGGTGAACTACTGTAATACATTAGCATGTATTGTAGTGCCAACTACATAATAAAATCACTTTCGGAACATATGTCCATGTAGCATGCCTACTGTATTGTCTATTTCCTCACATTCATTGACATCTAAGGATAAAGAGACATGGTTTAAAGTAGGATGAACATAGTATGACATCATTCATATCATGGGCAAACAGATATAAAACAAACAAGCTATTTTATCATTGTGTGCGCACATGAACATAACAACTAGATTACAGATCAAGACCAAAAGAATATCCTTCATCTCTTTTAAACCATGTAAGGTGAAATGATACGTTAAGACAACTGTGTATAAAAGTGAACAGTGTAACTGACATTGGCTACAAACCAAGTAGTTAAATGAACACATCACAGTACCAATCAGTTCAAGGCAGGAGGAGTAAGGACTTACAACAGCGGCTTGAACTGGTGTGCTCATGCCCTTCATCTTGCTGGTGTGGCAATCCTTGAAGATTTGCACTGCATTTGGTTCAGGTTCTTTTTGGTTCGCACGAGCTTTCCTCTATATTTGGAACAAGTCAATATAGATACGATAATATGGCACAAAAAAAGAAGGAAGTAGCAACTATTTGCAAGAGCCTCACAGTGTGCAATATAGCTACGAGATCCTGTTGTCTGTTGGAATTTCACTTTAGAATGGTTGGTTTTGTTCTTCAAACAGTTAGCATAGAAGAAGATACACTTGTAAGGCACATACATAAATACAAGTTCAATATGTGGTCTGATCAAATACATATAGCCTACCTGATACTTTGGGTAAGACCAGTGTTTAACGAGGGCTGTCCAGTCTTCATCTATAATATATTCCACTGGAGATGTTTGGGCGATTTCATTGTTAGCCTTGCCTTCAAAGAGAGATTTTCTAAGGTGGTACCGATACTGTCGCAGAGCAGACTGAAAAACATGAGTGCATGCTTGTTTAGTTGCATCATCTTTCGGATCCAACTTGAACCTCATATGTTGAAAAAAGAACGTGAGTCTTATTAGGAGGAAGCTAGAAAGTATGGGACAGAGCAAGACAATATTACTAATTGCGATGAATAACATTACTTACAGATAAATGGTCAAGGAAGGTGTTAAACTGGGTATTGTCTTTCTCATTCCTGTACTGGATCCATGTTGGGAGGATACGTGCATGACACCTAATGACAACGGCTGCCTCTGATACTAACTTGGCTGACTCTGTAGCATCACGTGGCCTTTTTAAACCTGCCTCAAAATGGATCTCCATTATTCCTCCTTTAGATTTTGTTAATCTGTCAAGCATTATCCCTGATGTCTATTTCCGCTTGCGCCGTGGTGCTAGTTCAACAACGAATATGGAAAGTGTTAGTGTACATCAAACTGTGAGAGTACATATAAAGGAGCATGCAACTGCAACTTGACTCGGTCAGGTACCGTCTTGGTGTTGATGCTCATGAGGTTCATCTGATCTTGCCAAGTCCTGTTGTGTCAGCAGTGCTTCGGAAGTAGTGTTAGGTGTGAAGGCAGCTTGGGAACTGGCTAGTTCCGGAGCAAACGAACGAGTAACTGGTTGAGATGCTGGTACAGTTGAAGCGGATGCTGCAGCTGGTGGAGCAGGTGATACTGTGTTTGTAGATTTAGCCGGTGGAGTTAGACCTTCTACTGCACTATAGTACCAGCAGAATCTCGACTGCCGAACCTTTTCCGTTTCACCCGACGAGTAACAACACTCCCTACTATATTATTTTCCTTGCTCTTTTTTGACTTTGCCATGTCAAGTTGTACCCACAACACAAAAGAATAAAATCACTCTTCAGAACTCATTTATGCATGATACAGACAAGCAATACTTTGATGTAAGATAACCGTATGAGGATGGAACATGTAAGAAAAACAGGACGACATGACATATTCACAGCTACGATGTGCAAACTAAGCAGAAGGATTTTCAAGAAAATAGAAGTAATGCAAGCTAGACACCATATGAAAGATGCAACCAATATTACTCTGCCAAGTTAAAAGTGTCTTGTCATAAGTGGAAATTCGAAAAACTAGAAGCAGTACAACATAGAAATCAATGCAAGATGCAACCACTATCAAACTGCCATGTTAAAAGCGTCCAATCATGAGTGACTGATGCGGGATATACAACAACAGTACTTTGATGTAAGAACATGGTATGATAGATAGATGCAATGTATTCTAGACACAGAAAGCCATGTCATATGCACATGTATAACTTATAAACTCAGTAGGTGCAATTTAATCAAAATAGAAGAAATACAAGCTAGACAACATATGCAACACGAAACCAATTATCACACTGTCAACTTAGAGCAAGCACCTGTGATGGTGGAGTACGGGAGATGAACTCATTGTTGGGGAACGTAGCAGAAATTCAAAAATTTTCCTACGTAACACCAAGATCTATCTATGGAGAGACCAGCAACGAGTAGAAAGGAGAGTGCATCTACATACCCTTGTAGATCGCTAAGCGGAAGCGTTCAAGTGAACGGGGTTGATGGAGTCATACTCGTCGTGATTCAAATCACCGATGATCAAGTGCCGAACGCACGGCACCTCCGCGTTCAACACACGTACAACCCGGTGACGTCTCCCACGCCTTGATCCAGCAAGGAGAGAGGGAGAGGTTGAGGAAGACTCCATCCAACAGCAGCACAACGGCGTGGTGGTGGTGGAGGAGCGTGGCAATCCCGCAGGGCTTCGCCAAGCACTATGGGAGAGGAGGAGGAGGGAGAGGGGCAGGGTTGCACCAACGAGAGATCAAATCGCGTGTTATGGGCAGCCCCATGCCTCAATATATATAGGGGGGGAAGGGGGCTGCGCCCCCTTTAGGGTTTTCCCACCCCCTAGGGGCGGCGGCCAGCCCTAGATGGGTTTTGGGGTGCGGCCAAGAGGGGGGGGGAGGAGTCCATCCTCCCCAAGGCACCTCGGAGGTGCCTTCCCCCTCGAGGACTCTTCCCTCTAGGGTTCCCTAGGCGCATGGGCCTCTTGGGGCTGGTGCCCTTGGCCCATGTAGGCCAAGGCGCACCCCCTACAGCCCATGTGCCCCCCCGGGGCAGGTGGCCCCACCCGGTGGGCCCCCGGGACACTTCGGGTGGTCCCGGTACAATACCGATGACCCCGAAACTTGTCCCGATGGCCGAAACAGGACTTCCTATATATAAATCTTTACCTCCGGACCATTCCGGAACTCCTCGTGACGTCCGGGATCTCATCCGAGACTCCGAACAACATTCGGTAACCACATACAAGCTTCCTTTATAACCCTAGCGTCATCGAACCTTAAGTGTGTAGACCCTACGGGTTCGGGAGACATGCAGACATGACCGAGACGTTCTCCAGTCAATAACCAACAGCGGGATCTGGATACCCATGTTGGCTCCCACATGTTCCACGATGATCTCATCGGATGAACCACGATGTCAAGGACTCAATCGATCCCGTATTCAATTCCCTTTGTCTATCGATATGTTACTTGCCCGAGATTCGATCGTCGGTATACCGATACCTTGTTCAATCTCGTTACCGGCAAGTCACTTTACTCGTTCCGTAACACATCATCCCGTGATCAACTCCTTGGTCACATTGCGCATATGATGATGTCCTACCGAGTGGGCCCAGAGATACCTCTCCGTTTACACGGAGTGACAAATCCCAGTCTCGATCCGCATAAAACAATAGATACTTTCGGAGATACCTGTAGTGCACCTTTATAGTCACCCAGTTACGTTGTGACGTTTGATACACCCAAAGCACTCCTACGGTATCCAGGAGTTACACGATCTCATGGTCAAAGGAAGAGATACTTGACATTGGCAAAGCTCTAGCAAACGAACTACACGATCTTTGTGCTATGCTTAGGATTGGGTCTTGTCCATCACATCATTCTCCTAATGATGTGATCCCGTTATCAACGACATCCAA